>NC_092191.1:4947500-5247500 GCF_043641665.1 Enoplosus armatus | reverse complement strand
AAATGGCGTGTAGACAGGAGTGGCTCTCCTCTGTTGTATCACGAACGAAGATGAGGGCAGCTGGCCAGGTCCCATAAAAAACTCTGAATCTCACTGTTCTCTATATACAGTAGCTAATGCTGGAGTCATGTTATCATACAAGTGTGCATGTTTATGGGAATATTTTGGGTAGATTTGGTTGCATGCAGCTTGTAGCGTGTGATATTGTTTTGCCAACAAGATGAAGTCTCAATCTCATGTCTCCCAGGATCATACATCTTCGTTTATAGATATTGCAGGGCTACATGGATATTTGCACATTAGACTGTATTCTAATGTCGTTGAAAGTACAGACAGAAATTGCCTAAAATATCAAATGTGAGCCACTCATAGCTTCTGACATGAATGTGGTTTGATTACCATGTGTTTTTGGTGTCAATTTAAACATTTTAAGCTCTTCTGACATGACGAGAGGTTCACAGACGAAACACCCTTTTGGTATCTGGGTTGAAATGAATCTAATGGATCCATGAAAATCCTCCCTAAACAAGGCTATAGTTGAATTATCAGAACGACTAGCATGTGTGTGTGTTCAGCAATAGAGGGTTAGTGGTGGATCTGAATCAAATAGCATTTTCAATCATTGGGGAAATATTCACATGCTCGTCCAAATTGTAAATTGAATTCTGTGCTTCTTGCAGTTTACGGGGCTCCTGAGTATACAAACAACAAAACAAGCTCATGGACCCCTCAGTTTTCCTTAAAAAGAGACACACCTGCTGGAAATGGACATCTAGAGTGCTTCCTCTCCCCACCGCACACCTAGTTTCCTCCCTCCCTCGATAAAATAACGGCGTTTATAGCACATCAATAACCCCTCATCCCTCTTCCCTCTTACATTCAGAGCCGAGGTTTACAGCTAGCGTGGGGCGGAAGGCTGCAGGCCTTGATGTGAGAGCCTGAGGCTAACGGTAGCACTGGGTACTGTAAAGTGATGAAGGGCCTCCACTTTTACGATGACGTGAATGATGTAGCCTGAGAGAGTATAAGAGCTTGTGAGAGCAGCAGTGTGTCCATATACTGTACATGACTGGACTGCAGGGGAACTGGATAGATTATACGTCCCGCTACTAAATATTTACTTCCCCTTTAAGACTTTTTGCAGATGCTATTATTCCACGTGATGTACAGTAGGAACAACTTCAACTAAACGTGTGAATTACCAACATTAAAAGGAGCTAATGATAAGGAGTTCAGCAAAACATCAGAGTTAATTTAACTTGTGTTCAAAGACATCAACCCGTGCTGGTTTCATAGCATTCTACATCGCAAATGCAAAGAAGACAATATCTGTGTTCTTCATGTGTTCAGATTTCAGGATAAATTGACTGATATTCTGAATTTTTCTTTGACAAAAAACAATTAATATTGACTGTGTTGACAAAACCTGATATGACTTATTTCTCCGTGACATGGCGCTCCATTGTTGTCCAAAAACTATTAAAATACATCCATGAGTCACACTGCTGCACATGTTCCTTCATTACAATGAACACTGTAGTTTATTTTGAGTCAACCCCACATACACGTCCTGCTGCCATAAATACACGAAATGTGTATTAATCCACTGCTGAAAATAATCCCCAACAAATGCACTATTTACA
Source organism: Enoplosus armatus (assembly GCF_043641665.1). NCBI lineage: Eukaryota > Metazoa > Chordata > Actinopteri > Centrarchiformes > Enoplosidae > Enoplosus > Enoplosus armatus. The sequence goes on along the minus strand of NC_092191.1, from coordinate 5,245,857 downwards.
CGGTCTGAACATTTGCTAAAAACTGTAAAGTGCCCAGCTGTTTTAGGAAATCATTTAGCCTTTTTTTAAATAAAGAAACTATATCTGTGATCTATTTTCAAATATTCATAGCATAGCATCTTCAATTGCTGTGAATGGGCTGGGGAAGTTGGAAATTATTGAGGGACAGACAACGCATTGTTGAATATAAAAACAAATAAAGATATGTAAAAATAATTATAATGATATAAAACAAAAATATACAGAATATCACAAACCATATCCTTTAAAAGATATGTAACAAAAGAGCATGTCTGATTGTGGCAGTAAAATTATAATTAAAGATTAAAATTATCTTTATATCTTATTTTGTGACTAGCAAAGATTCAAATAAGGTAAATCACTAAGGGACAGTAACTTTCTACATTATTTATTCCATGTATGCAGTCCACCACACAAAAAAAGTGTCCTTAATAATTTATACATTCATGGTATAATTGTGTTTTCAGGCTTTCAGTTTTTACAATTTGTTTTTCCCAAAATAAACTTGCTTTTAAAACCTCTTGGGAATCCCAGACAGGCCTCTTTATTGTGTAAACGGCTGAAGGAGGTTCAAAGTATGATCAAAAGTTCCTCCTGGCAGCCACAGGGGGGCAGTCCAACACAGCAGTACAGAACTTCTCTCTGGTCAGGCTTGAGTGGCAAGCTGAGGTTTGCTTTTCCTCCTACCGCAGAGCAGATTGGAGAAGATTAGCCCTCGCTTGGCCGGTAATCACCCTTATCACACAAGAAAACGACAACAATACCGGGAGTTTAATGACAGAAGTAATTGTTGTGGAAGTCCCACGTTATGCTGCGGTGGCGTGATGAATGACAACAGCAATGCACCGCGCTGTGAGGAGATTGTTGCTGCATGGTTGTTATTTAAACCCATTTGTTATGGCTGCAACTTTCCTCTGGGGTTGTTTAGCTGAGGGAAGTGACTTGATTTCAAAAAGGAGGTGGAAGAAAAGTTTTTTTTCTGAATGAAAAAAAAAAAACTATATTAAAGTGTGTTCTTGTGCTTTTCCCTTTTCTGTGTTTTTAGGTATAGATAGATACTCACATACACACACATAAAGTGTTGATTTAAACCGTAAAAGATGCAATGTTTCATAAAAAATGCAGACGCATAAATAAACGTGTTGGACTTTAATCTTCACAGGAAGTGTATTTACAGTACATAGGCTTATTGGCTTTTGTATCCACTGACTACCCTAAATTGTCAATTCATAACTGTAAATCTGCATGAAAAGCACAATCAAAATGTATTGAGTAGAAACTGAAAACTTGAATGACAGTTGATGTAAGACTTTCAATAAGAGTTGCTGGTATTATTAACCGCATAAATCCCCTGACAAAAAAAAAGAAGAAAAAAAAAGTCTGTTCTACGTTCCGCTTGCTGCAGGCAGTACGGGCTAATCATGATCTAATACACAGCCACTGCATGCTTGGATTGACATCAATTGGCTGTTTTTTTTGTGCATGTGGCTGTGTGCATACCCATATAATTGCGTATGTGTGTGTGTGTGTGTATGTGCACTTTATGTGAATGTATCTGCGTGTGTTTGAATGCATGTTTTCATGAGTGCATGAGTGCTTTTGCTCATGTAGCTGTGTTGGTGTTTATGTGTGTGTGTGTGTGTGTGTGTGTGTGTGTGTGTGTGTGTGTGTGAGGCAGAGAGATTACAGTGCTTTTCAGTGAAGGCTTGGAATGCTTCATACCCAGACAGCTGCAGTCTAGACTGTCATTCTCACGTCACTTTATCGCCTCGGGCCTAAAAGACAAATAAGGAGGAGCACACAGATATGCAGCCTCATCTGATAAGAGAGGTGGTAAGAGGATCTACTGATGACTTCTCCCAATCTAGCATGAAAAGGCAGCTCTGGTGTCTGATACAGCAAGCACTGTCAAAGGGTTTTCGGGCAGGCGATGACTGAAGAGCACGAGCTGTCCAGCTAGTGTATGAGTAACATGCGTACGCGTATATGTTGACAGCAAGAAAGGTCGTGCACGTTCACACTTCTTAAGACCTTCTAGACATCTATGTTTACGTCCTAATTTGCATCATGTAAACTGACCCTGTTGTCGAGCGCAAGACTTGAAGAAGAAGAACTGCGATAAACTGACATATTTGATTTGACCGGCGAAAGCTGTGAGAAACTTTCCAAAGCGAGCCAGAGAAGGAAATGCCAGTCCTAATGTCAGAGGGCTGCTCTGTCCTATTATGGCAAATCGAAGCAGAATGTGTCATTAGCTAATCGAGGGCTGGTTTCTCCTCCTTTCAAAACTGCAGACAGAGGGCAGCCTCTGTCCCTGGCGCTCCAGCCTTCAAAGGCCCCCATTATACTTCAATGGAGGGTAAACAGCGGCTCCCAAAAATGACGGCCTCCAAAGTTTAAAGCAACATCGTTTATCACCCCTGCCAGCCACTGCAGGTGTGACCCCATTCCCACAGCCTCATCGACAGCCCGGTTTGAGGGGAAACTATGCCTGTGTGTATGTGCATGCACACCTATCACAGCAACAATGCACTCAGACTTTGTCTCTGTTCTTTTGTAAAATAAGCATGAACTCTGGGATTCAGATGATGCATTTTAGATATGAATAATATGAAGATTGTGTTGAACATATCAACACAAATTTGAGTCAAACATTAGCTAAATGTTGGTATTAGGCAACCAAAACAGCTTTGATTAAGATCAGGACGAGGGTTTGGACGTAACATTCATTTTCACTGAAAATGATGTTGAAAACTTCTCTGCATGAGTTTAAACTGAAAGAATATGGCTAGTAGACCCCCACACATTTTTTTAATACTCTCATTTCTCTCATTCTATCTACAATTTGGTTGTCATGCGTCTTTGGGTGTTTTTGACATGTAGGAGAAACACAAGTTTTTATGTTGTTATGGCATATGTTAAAACATGTCCATCAAAACTGCCCACGTCCCACAACTGTTCTCCACTGTACGGTACCACGCTTTATTACTCAAACGTTTGTTTTTCTTCTTCTTTTCATCAATGCCAGCAGAGGCAAGACAGCCAAAAGCTTTTGGGGAATAAAGCTTCTACTGAAACACACTTTTCTGTGTGTTTTCAAAGCAAGAATATGTTGAAGACTTCGGGACGCTGTGTGATGGAGATAACTAGCTCACTAAATGATGCCGGTAGCTGAAATACAGTTGGCATCTGTACATTATTGTTGACCGTACAATATTTGTGCAGATTTTGGATCCTCAAAAACGATTCAATGTCAATGTCATTTGACGTCAGTTTGCATTGAGGGTTTGGAAGATATCTTTGCCAAGTTGAGGAAGGACAGGAGTATGTCAGACATTTAAATTCAGTGTCCCACAGTGCCGTTAACATTTTGTGTATGGATGGCTCAAGTGAAAACAGGAAGCGTGAGGATCTTACAGACAACATTCAGCAGTATTTCATACCATGTTCATTGGCAGTCGTGTTACTCAGTGGCTGGTTGTTATGTCTGTCTGACTGAACACCTCGGCTACCTTTCTCAGAAGGATTCAGAGTTGGTTAAAGTTGTTGGACGCAAGGTTTCATAAAGGCCAGTGAGCAGATCAACGGTTATTGTGACTGTGATTGTCAGAAGGACGTGGCACAGAGACACATTGAGAGTCATCTAAATGTGTATGGTCTTTTCCATAAACATCAACACCACATTCACACAGTTTTATGCATTAACTCCTGGGACTGCACAGTCTTGCACTGTCAGACACTAAGCAGCTCTACAGGAGCAGCTGGTTCTGAGCCACCTGGCTTTCACAGACATTGTTTTATTGAATAAATCTGATCCTTGCATGATGGCCATCATTTAGCCCAAAAATCAGTGAAAACTTGGCTCTCATTGTATAACTTGGACAAGTTTACTTTATATATTTATATATTACATATACATATTTATATTTTTAACTAACTAAAAACATATCTTTGCTTTTTGTTTTCAACAAATCTACATCTCAACATTTGGCCAGGAAATGATTTTCTAAAGGGAACTTCTGCAGCAGCTGTTAATGGCAGTGTTACTCATTCACCTTCCCTACCCACATTTTCGCAGATGGTTCAAGGATTGAACCGGTGACCCTCCAGTCACAGTGCGTCTTCTGTAACATCTAAAATGTGTCTGTGTGTTTGTGTAAGCCAGCTGACTACAGCTGCGCCTCCAAGTGTGTGTAAGTGACTGTGTCTTTATCTGTGTATGTGCGCTTTATCAAATGCATGTCCTCGGTTCAGTTTAATTAACAGAGGCCATGTGAACAGATCCCACCGGGGTCAAGGTGATCGAGGCGGCTGAGCAGGTGGAAAATCGATGAGATTGGCTCAGGCAGAGCATATCGACCACTGGTCAAACACGGCCACTATTGATTGACATGTCTACAGCGGAAGTGTGTTTAACAGTGGAGTTCATGTGTTGAACACACATTAGATACAGACACAGACAGAGAAGTGGAACCGCCGACCCTGCTACACTACACTTTTGTGGACTTTTAGAAAATCTGGAACATTTTATGTAGTTTCTTTCAAACAGATGTGTGTGTGAGAACTGTGTTTGTGAGATAGACTGTTGATTTGTTGATAATAATGTTGAATAATATTAGTTCTCTGAACACTAGTTAGATTAGTTCTCTAATCTGTCACTGCTAGGGCCATGCCTCCATACATGAAATATTAATACAGCATGAATGGCCATATGCCTTGCCATTAAGTCATTCAACACTCACCATGGCCGCTGCTCTGATCCTGATATAATTCACAAACCTTCAGGGAAAGAAAAGGCCAATGATGCAAAAATGGTGCCACTTTTCATCATTTTACTTCTCTCCTCAGATCAAATATGAGCTGCAGCAAAAACACCTGAACTCTCATTTATTCATCGTGCAGGCCCTGGGCATTGGGAGAGAGAGACGCGGAAAATAAGGCGGGATGAGAGAAAGAAACTATGGAGGAGATTAAGGAAGGGTGAGAGGCAGAGAGAGGAGGGGAGACAGACTAGGGAGCAGATTAAGTAGCCTTGAAAAGGCTGGCTTCCCCACACACATATAAACCCCCTGTGAAAACACAAGCTAATTATTAAGAAAACAAAGGGGGAACTGCAGCGACGTGCCAACGCACACAGATCCCCGGCAGAGTAATTGTGCGTGAGCTATTTGGGCTGAAAACAGCACGATTTGGTGCTCTTCCTCAGCACAGCCAAGCAGAATGAACAACATCTGTTCCCTGGGATGGGGTTTGAAAACAAGCACAAGGAATGATTCTCTCTTTCTTCTGTTTTTTACTGCGATTCAATGGTGTCTGACGAACGACAAGTTATTGGATTTTTATTGAGTCGCTTCCAAACAACAAAGAAGATTTTGTGGGTTTTCTCTTTCACTTTGCTACGTCAGAGTGCTAACACTAAAGCAACCAGAGGTCATTAGCAAAAAACAGTCGTTCTGCCATAAAGGGATCCTATCATCAACGTTGAGGGCCAAAGCTCATAAAAGGTTGGCTTCATAACAATGCTATCACTACCAATGAGGCTCAGAACTTGGACAGGGTTAGCAGGGGGTGAAAAAAACCCTCAGTGTTTTTGAATAGGCCCTGAATGTTTCTGTATTGCCTTCTTTCATGCATGATTAAGTTATACAATCTAAGAGGCTTTTTGTGCGTCCCCTGTGCCTTTCCAATCTTTTCACAGTATCAAACTGATCTCTGTCCTACACAGCTGAGCATATTACTTCCAATCTCACTCTGCATTTTAAGCGGTGAGAGAAGTGTCGCTGGGAATTTGATAATACTCAGCAGCGCAGTGGATGCCTTGGTGCAGAGCCATGTTTTGAATTGGTTCTGAAGCTGCAGCATTAACCTTAGCAAGACGCCAAGAGCATGGTTCCATTTGATTTCTGACGGAGTCAAAACAATTGATGTCAGCTCATGAGAAATGGTGGTAATAGCCGCTCAAAGAGTCATTGTTTTTATTATGTGACCGGGCTTACTTGAGTTAGCATGCGGTGAGCTGGGGACGGTGAAATTAGTTTCGGTGGGGTTTGTGAAGTGTTTGTTCTTTCTTGTTTTTACAGTACGTCTCTTGTTTTTATCTGTCATTGTGTCTTTCTCTGTGAAGCCAGAGCTCGTATAAGCTAAAAGCTTTTCTAAAAGCACTTTTAAAGGAATTTTACACAACTTGACAGTGATGACAGAAGTTTTGAAAACTGTATCGAGGGGTCATCAGTGAGCAGCCGGGGGAGGTTTCACATCACAATTGTGGTAGTGTGACTGTCTCCCTCTCTCTCTCCAAAACACACCGGTTAACTCCTCACTGTGTGTCCTAATGGAAACTATGCCAGACTGCTCAGTCGTGTGTGTGTGTGTCCATCCTGACACCTGTGCATGTTGCAAGGAGAGCCGCCTATCACGCTGCTGCTGATGAACAACTATGTTAAGTGCACCAGTGCGCCTGCAATCTCCAGACACACCACATTCCTCCCAAACATACTCTGTTTGTTTAAGTCTCGTGCACACGCAGACACACACACACACACACATGGACGCACACTTTTGCATATATACGAATATAGGCCCACACATGCTCACATACACATAGATATTACGTGTATGTGCACACACACAGAAACACACATAGACTTTGACAAACATACACACACTTTCATTTATGCACACGTACGTACACACCCACAAACACTTTTAAACATGCACAGATTCTGGCCCTGTATAACTATGATTATGTGAGCTATGGCAACAATTAGATATAATAGCCAAAGATAATAACAGCAATTTTTATACTTACGGGAATGATTAAACGCCGGCAAAATATGCAGTGAATTATGTTTTAAGTAGCATGTGGCGGTTTGTTTGTGTGTTTTATTCGAGCATGTGTTTTCTTTATCGTCTCAAGTGTCAGTCAAAGACACAAAGTCTGCCAATTACTCTCAGCTTTATGGACAGATAAAAGTAGTTTTAGATCAACTTTTGCTAATTATGTGTACATTATAATGTAACACAAATACAATGCAGAATGCCTTGATGCTCTCTCTACATAAAACTTTATAGAGCAATTTTGTAAAGTTGTTCAAGTTGATTTAGTTCCTAATTTATTTAAGCACTTTTCATCAAACAAGAAAACAGACTTGCAGTGAAACGCAATTCACATAAAACCAGATAAAGTAAACCAAAGTGCAATCACAAATTGCTTATTTTATGATAAGAGTTCTGTGAATGTGTGGTGTATTTGTCTTTATCTTTAATTGGAAGAAAAACACAGTATTAGCTTCTTTTTTTCCTCCATGAATACAGGGACTGTTATGTTGGTCAAACAACTGGCCACACCCGCTAAAAGTAAGAATTAACTACGGATTTAGTACAGATCAGACACATACAGTATCCATGGTAGTGACTGACATAGAATCAGGAATCCAAGACCTGCAGGAAGTCTTCTGGGACCTAAATGTGTAATTTTGGGATTGTGACAAGCTTCATGGACAGGACTCAGTAGAAATAAGCTGTATACAAACATACATGATATCCTTTTTGATTCAGCTTGTTCCTAAAAAATAAAGTTTAGAGCTACTGCTCTTACGCCTACATATATAATATAGTTATTCTAACATAAAAGAATCACAATACACCTACACACAATGACTAAAAAAATTTGGTTTATTTTATCACTCAAATATTTAGAGCCAGGATTTGATTAGAACCAGAATCGATAAAAGTTTGAATTTGAACTGGAGAAAGAAAATCTAAATTTAAAAAAAATCGAAACCATATCCAACGCTGCCAGATGGTCCATATTTTTGTGTTCATGGTTGTTGGGTACGAGACGCTACTTACAGGAGGTGGACGCTCTAGCAAAGTGTGTTAACCTCAACCCAACACACTTCAAGACCAGCAGCAGGAGAGTGGGGTAATAATTTATGGATGAGAGTGTGAGACCACCCAAAGACTAGGGCCCCCCCCTCACAGCTGCTTAACATGATCGCATAGGGGAACACACACACACACACACACACACACACACACACACACACACACACACACACACACACACATCTGCACAGATACATGTGTATATTTTTAAACATACACACACATATTGAAATGTCAAAATGTGTTGTGATGCTCACTGTGGCAGCATTTTTCTTTCTGCTGTAAAGAGGTCTGTTAGGAATCTCTAGGAATTGCAAGAAGTGGGAATCAAAACAACAGACAAGATACAGACAAGTCAGCAACATAACGTCCTTATTGACCTGTTGAACAGTATTTCAGCCACTTTGTAATGCAACAATTCTCCATTATAACAATATTAAAGAATGCGTGTCTTGTCCAGCGTGGCCCTGAGCTGAGCATTTAATACTCAAGCCTACTTAGTCAGTATTATCAAAGCGGTGTCGGGCACAGGCTGGGCTACCCGTTACCCATTATGAATACTTGTAAAAGTAGTACCCAGTCTACTTACCATAGCAGAGACTCAAAAAGTGTGCTTGAATAGTCTTGTAATCTGTAAACCTGTAAGAAGCAGGCACACACACACACACACACACACACACACACACACAGACACACAGATGCTCACATTTCACCCCGGCACACACATTACAGAGGCACAAGCAGAGGTACGTCTCTGATCACTGGACCTGCTCTGGAAAAGATAGCTCTGCTGGCCCTTGAAAAAAAAAGGCTCATCTCTGTATTGTGGAATCCAATCGCTCCTCCAGTGATAGAATCCCCAGACGGTTCACCTGCTTCTATTCATGCAGGTAGTTTCCTGCAGACGAGGGATCATATCAGCTTGGAGAGGGACGGGGATTAACTTTTCCAAAAGAAAAGACAGGGACTGGCAGCTTAGATGACTTCTTTTTCTTGAAAACCAACTCGTTTTTGGCTCCAGGCACCCTTCTCATCCTCTTATCCTCTCCTTCTCTATCGCTCCCATCTTCTGTCCCTCAGGACTGCATTGAGGGAGAGAAAAAAACACACACACACATGTAATTGGAGTGATTTTGTGTCCGTGCAGGTGTGTGAGGGAGCATATGATGCCTGTGTGTGGTGTGTGTGTGGGCACTTTTACTTTCCTGTGCTTGAATATCTCTGTGTGCCGTACAATTAAACCTGTTTTGCATCTATGTCTTTATGCTTGTTTGTACACAAATATCCCTACATGTAGTGTATGTCTACGTGCCCGTGGGTACTGTGTGTGTACCTCTACAAGCACTTGTGTGTCTGTGTGTCCCAGGTCTCGGACTTCTTTGATCCTTTAAGAGCCTGGTGAGATAGGAGCTGTAGTATCTGCCCGTATTGTATTCTGTTTTCTGAAAGGTCACTGGGGAGGTGGAGGTGCAGGGAAGGGCAGGCCTGTTGTTCCCTCTGGGCCAGACTTCACTCCATACAGCATGTCTCCTCCTCTTTTTACAAATCCACCAAGACCGTAGCGCCTCTTCGCCTGCGGTGGCACACCAGGAGAACCGTGTCAGAGCTCTGTGCCGTTGTTAAAACTGGGTTACAAGGTGACGGATCAGAGCAATAGGTTTTGTGCGCTGTGGGGTTTGTTTAGCTTTTGAGTTCACTCCTCCTTCTCCCCCTGTGGGTTTCACTGTCTCACTATCGTTTTACAATATCACTGGCTTCTGTGTGATTGTTCTTTATTGGCAGGGATGCGTGTCTTTGTGCAACTTTGAATATTCCTTTACCACTACACCTGCTAGAAAATCTAAATGCGCATGTCAGTAGATTATGTTCTTTTTCTTTTGACCATAAAACGGCTTCTGTCTTACAGATTCTGAACAGTCCTTTCCTTAATTCCACCAAGCTCATTGCCAAGAAATTACAAGCAAGGTGGGAGGCTGGCTTTGTACCTTACCTTAGATCATTCTGCAACACAGGTTTGATTTCACTCATTAGCAGCGTACATTGCTGTCTACCACAGTGTCGTTTCTGAAACCGCAACTGGGGGGCACCAAAGTTGGATTTTTTAGAAACTTTTTTTTAACTAATGCGTAGTTGCATTAAAAACATGGTACAGATGCCATGTTACTACAGCACAGCTACATCCATGACTAACTGTACAATTGTATCCAGTCATGTTGACAAAGTCCTGACCTCACATTCACGCTTCCTGTTGTTGCAGGAGCTTCTCCAACTCAATGAAACCTCTTGTTGAGGCTTTCTATTATTAAAACTGATGTATCAAAGAGTAAAACCCAGGATCCTTTTTCTGTGATGAATATCTACTACAGCACTTGCTATTAGAATTTGAAAGTCCATGTCAGTGAAAAAACACTGATGAATACTTCTTAGATAAAAATCCTCTCAGACTCTTAACCTGTATTGTTTTAGTGGAGTACCTGGCTTAGTTCCAGCAGACCAATTCTGAGACCTTCGTCTTATTGAATTTCATCCAGAAGCGATATCATAACCACAAAAGACTGACGGCTACCTAGAGGGCTCAGATGAACTCATTCAGCCGTGATTCAATGACTCACACATTTCTCCTCTGTCTTTATCTTCTGCTCTCTCTGCCCGCCTTTCTTCTTACTATAAATTTGACTTCTAAAACATCTAAGATCAGCTCCTTTCAAAGCTGCTAGTTGCTACTTTAAGTTTATTTTTTATATGAATTAATGGTTCAGGTTTTTTTGTTTGAATTTTATTTAAACAATACTCAAACTACGTACAAACTAAAGCCAAGTAACCTTTGCACACCTGCATACAGACAGGTGCGTAGCAGAATAAGTGATGTGTAAAATATTGAAATGCCAAACAAATGTTGCTCTGAAACCTAGCTATAAATTGACCTTGACTTAAAATTGAAGTATTGAGTGCGGTAGCTTAGTTTTTCCACTGTTCGGATATTGTATTAGAATTTGATCAGGGTTCATTCATGACCAAAACTTTGGTTGCAAATGCATTTTCACGAGCATTTCTAGTTTCATTTTAAGAAATTATATCATTTTTATTATATGTGTTACTTTAAGCTCAGTGAACAATAATATTGTTGTGTGTGGATATTTGTTTGCTTTTACAATTGTGGCCAGCTGTGTGTGTGTGATTAAAGCTGTTTATGTATACATGTGTATATATATATATATATATATATATATATATATATATATATATATATATATATATACATATATGAGCTATGAGCATGCAGTCTTGTGTATTTTCCCACATACTAAAAGTGATTAATCTCAATACAATTACGAAGCTTAAAGCATAGCTTATCTTGACCCTTCTCTCTCACTCATCATATATAGGAGGGAGTTTATTTTCTCTTCGCTGTGCTCCGATTAGTGCTGATTTATCCAAGTTGAAGAGTGATTGTGGCTGTTTTGAGGAGTGTAATATTTCGGCCTCTTTGACCTCTAACTGATTCCAGCAAACACTGGTGGATCATGTGTCCCGCTGGTCAAAATGGCAGACGGAAAATGCCTGTTACTAACATGAAAACGTGGTTGACCAACGCCATGTGCTTGTTTATGAATATGGGTTTGTAGGTATGCCTTGAAATCTGAGTGTTTGTGCCAGAATGTGTGGATACATGTTTGCGTGTGCAGAGCACTCATGGGTTGGCACATTGTGAGTATTCTGTCACAACTTTGTAGGACTTCCACGCTGACAGGCTTTCCCCATCAAAGCTCATGTACAATATGTTTTACATTTCACTATTTGTTTTCACTGTTTTGCCTTAAGTTTCTGAAAGCTTTTCCTTTTTTTTGCCTGTGCGGCAGTATCCACCATCAGTTACAAGAGAGAGATGGAGGTAAAGGTGCCTTGACTTTTGTGGGTTCACTGACATCCTCCCATATCAATTGTGCTTACGTGTTCTCACTCTTCTGTTTGCTGTTTTGGGGAGCACGAAGAAGAACAGGAATTGAGAAGAGCTGTTGATAAAGCCAATGGTATATTACTGAGCTAAGCTGAAGTAAACTTTGAATTATAACTAAATAAAAGCTGCATTGTTTGATACAGTATCCAGGAGATTTCCAATTAAACTTTACTTTAAGAAGAGTGGTATCAATCCCATCAGTCCTGATTATTTACTATTATACAAAATGTCAAAATGTATGTATTAATAGCTTAAAGATACATGTGGCATTTCTGCAAGGAAGCATCTGAGTATGCATGCCTGTTCATGTGCGTGTTTGCACGCACAGGAGTAAATCTCGGAAGTCTTTAGCCACACTTGCCACGTCTGACTGAAATCTATCTTCTCCCGTCTCCTGCCTCTTCACAGGAAGCTGTCATCTGCCCCTTTCATGCTAACTAATTACGGACCGAGCAGCTAGTCCACAACCCTCCCAAATATCTGTCCCCACGCCTTGAATGTCACCCTCTGTCTCTCAGGTCTCCTCATTCACCATGTCACACTCCTTTCTGCTGGGTAAGCAAACACAACATGCTGCCTGCTCCTTCTCATGTGTCGTTTAGATGCTCGCATGAATGAGACATGACACTGACAAGACTAAAATATAAGTCTAATAAAACTCATAACTGTTTTTTTAAATGGCATGAGACAGCTGAGTTTGATTCAACAATGTATGATGCGTCCATAGGCCTGTATAATGAACATTAACATACATCCTCATCGGTGGTTGGACCATAGATTCCTTAGAGAACTTTTCAGGACGAATGCAAGAAAGCCACCAATTTATGTAAAATATTTCTTCTTTGTTTTGAGTTTAATGGCGGTAAAATGATTCAATATGCATGATGTTGGAGATTTGACTTGCAATAATTACAGTTGTTACATCAGATATAATTGCTGCTGTAGCTGTTGCCTGTTGTCTAATAAGCATTGATTGCAAAAACTGAGGCATGGACACAGTTTTGTGGATGGAGCAGTTACATCCATGACAAAATCAGTCACAAGAAGCTTAAATTTAGTAAATGTTTTGATGCTCATCGGTATTTTAAATCAGAAACTATACATTCTATGTTTTCACATCTTTAACGATATGCATGCTTGTCCAAGCCACCTGCTGGGAATTCATCATTTCATCGGTCAGCTCCCCTAAGCAACTTGCTTTTACACCTATGCCTAAAAGTAAGACCATGTGTACATCACGCATGACATCTCACAATGTTATTCCCTCCAGTACTAAAGAAACAAGAGTGAACGTGTACCTGGCTTGGAAGTTTGAGGAAAGGGATATCCAAAATCACTAGAGGAGAAAAGAGGATGAGCCATTTTCATACTGCTGTCTGTGATAAATTTTAATCAGGCAGTGTTTGATGGTGTGCACACACATTATTATGCATATGTGTGTGTGTGTGTGTGTGTGTGTGTGAGTTCAGTCGTTAAATATTCATCAGAGACCGTCATTGTTTTTGGAGGACTACATATGGGGTAATTAGAACAATAGTTTATATCTACATAAACAACTGCCTTCTGGTGCAGAGGGACTCAGCTTTAATGTCAAACAGACAGGGACAGAGGCATTGTGTGTGTGTGTGTGTGTGTGTGTGTGTGTGTGTGTGTTTGTGTCTTTCTGCATTCTTGTCAGTTAGTATCAGATGAATGTATGTGTTGTATGCATGCACATGCATGTGTTTGTAACGTGAAACAGGCAATGTCAGTGTAAGCATTTACATGTGTGTACGTGCGTTCCTTGATGTGTGTGTGTGTGTGTGTGATGGGGGGTGGAGGGGTGGTCGGGGCGGGGTGGGGGGGTGGGGTGGGGGGGGCATGTTAAATGTGAAACAGACAGTGGCATGGCCTCAGTGGCACAGAGGGAAAGGCGTGACCATCTAAACTGCCCCCTGGAGAACCAGAGAGTCCATCCACAGTCACAGCACTGTGTGTGTGTGTGTGTGTGTGTGTGTGTGTGTGTGTGAATGCAGCTGCAGAGGATATGAAAGGTCAGGTGATACATCAGTGTTAGTATGATACCAGTTGGATTCTTTACACCGAAGAAAACACACAGAATAATCGGATTTCCTTCTGATAATCAGGTGATTATCTGCATTTAGATGTTGAAACATAGCCAACAATACAGAAATGTGAAAAAGACTATGATTTCATACAGTGAATTAGTTTGGTGGAGGTTGTGTAGAAGAGAAACAACATGTTATTACCAGCATGCTAATAAAACCCAACCATCATAAAGAGAGTGCTTTGAATTTAAGAATTGAAATATGTCCATGACTGTGCTTTGACCTGCTTTATCCACAAACACCCATTGTTAGATTTCACAAAAGGAAATTGTGATTGTGACACTGAGATCCCACTGGGGTTTTAAATATCAAACCACTAAGAAGTGGGCGGCTGTGGCTCAGGAGGTAGAGTGGGCCGTCATTCAGCATTCATAGATACTCTATGATACAGCTGCAGCGTCTTCTGTATCATCAATCTGTGGCGGTCAATACATTCTAGGAGTTCTTTTGTGATGACATGTTGACACCATTTTAAATCTGCCTTGTTTACTTGTACTTCAGTTAGCAGCTGAAAGAGTCGCTTTCAACTGCCGCTTTTATAGTTTGTATACGTGGAAAAAATGATAACAAAGAGGTTATACAAAAAGATTGTTTAATGTTGGTGCTGAGTCTCCAAATGCTCAGGTTTCTTTAGGAACGGGAACAATATAATGTTTAGTTTAAGTTTTTGGATATTTTCTACTGATTTCTCTGCTTAGCAGTATCACTGTGCTGGCTTGCTTCCTGTCTGCAAAACCTCCACCCCCGCCCCCCCCTGCAAACCACCACCCCCGACCTTCCACCCGGCCTGCGGCAGAGTTGAGGTGGCTGATGAAGTGATGTTTGTGTCTGTGGTGGTGAAGGTCAGCTCTCCCTGGTGTGTGTTGTCATTCAGCTGGTCTACCACAGAATTAGGTGTTTCAGGGACAAAACAATGACTTACAGCTTTGTCTGCGTGTGTTGTATGAATAAGTTCTTCACTGGATATGCTTATTTACACGCACATCTATACACATGTGGTTTCATTTGTTTGTGAATGCACTTTGTTTATGAGAAGAAGTTTTTATTTCACACACATGCTTACATATTGTGTTTGTATATTCCTGTTTGTAACAAATTGCAAAAAGTCTGCTTCATGCAGTTCTTTTAAGAATTATTTTAGGATGTGCAATAGTGCACTGGAGTTAGTATGTTGTGTATGAGTGTGTGTGTGAGTGTGCAGCATGTGTTTGTGTGTCCTATGAATGCATTGACATTTACCTTTACCATCACGTCCTCAAACACCTCCCAAGGTCTTTTCATCAGTTCTCACTTCCCTCCATGAAACAAAGCACAAAACTACATTTCTCAGCTTGGGAAAATCTCGCCACAGCAGCATTTGTCCGTGTGACTCACTGACAATTCATGGCTTTCCGAAAATGCGTACACAACAGACAGAGAGGGTGTGTCTTTGCATCATCAATCTTTGGTGCGTGCTTTGTTTATGGGCGGCGACTTGACCACTACAAATTAGATTAAAACTGGGGAAGTGAGCGAAAGAGAGAGAAGGGGAGAACTGTTGCACTTCAGGCAATAAATCAGAGCAAAAGTCGAGTTTCTATTTTGTCGTAAAAGTGGACAGCGCTGTGGTCTTGGGGTGGATGCATGCAGTTCATCTATTTTATTATGTTATGGCATTCGCTTTCTTAGTCTTTCACACCCCTGCCCCCCACACACTATGCTCTTTATGCTCTCTCCATTAATTCATTTGCTACCTGCCTTCCCTTCCACTTCCCTATTATTTGGCTTTGTCTTAGCTTCTCACATTAACCCCCTGTAGGCAGCTACATCTGATGTGTTGCCTCTATTTAGTCCTTTTTGCTGTGAAGTTTGCAAGTTTCCAACATTGTCAAAGAAATCTGATCATGTTTATTTGAGACCTTTGCATGTTAATCTTTCTGCCATTGCTCTCTTTCATTTACATAAATTATACTAATAATAATGGATCAAAACTAATGAGATTCTGAGTTATTATTTAACTTATATATATTATAAGTTAAATTGGTACTCAGAGAGTAGCGTAGAGTTTGTATTCTATCTTTAAAGCTGCCTATCCCGTCTTTTCCTCTGCCTCTGTCTCATCCTACCAGGACAGTAACAGGTGAGCAGAGGCTTCCTCTCCGAAGAGCCCCAGGCAGACCTGCCTCGCCCAGAGTCAGACCAGAGCGAGCCCGCGGCCAGATGCACACAGAGTGGAAACAAGGGGAGGGTGATCCTCGGCCTGGAAATGTGAGGTGAGACAGAGAAAGCTAATCTGAGAAAAACAGGAGAGCGGCTGTGTACATGTGGTCTTGAAAACTAGAGTGTACATTAGGTTAATTTTTAACTTTAGGGGGAAGAACAGACTTTGAATCAGACCCTTGGCAGTAAATGCCATACCAGTAGTCTAAAAACACTTGAAATAAAGGCTCACATTGTTAAGAGAAATCTATCTTAGTAGAATAATTGTTAGTAAATAAAAGGAGGAGGCATCTCAAAGCATAACAGAAGGACCTGTTGGACAGTCAAGACATGAACCAAGCCAACGTCCTTTAAGAGGGAATAAACAGCCAGAAAACGCCAGTAGACACAGAGCACTACTAATGGCTGCTTGTCTTATGTCTGTCGGCAGAGCATACATGTATGTAGAAATAAAGTATGTTTAATAAAAACACATAATTCTCCAACATCGAGGCTCAGACCCTGGACTTCATTATAATGATGTTAGTCCGGGAAGTGAAGCTGCTTTCAGAGCTTTTCTGCTCTGAATAAAAGCTTCAGCAAAATACGTAAATCCATTTTCAGTCAGATATGGGGAGGGCGAACCAGGTTGGGGGGACGGTGGAAAAAAAAAATCTCTCTCTCTCTCTCTTTATATATAAAACCTAACAAATTATTTACAATTATTTAAGGTTAAGGTAATGAACAGCCATCAGCACATTAAAGTAAGGCACTAATGGTCAATTATGAGCTTGCATAAATGTAAACACAAAAAATGACTGTGTCTATGCTTTCACTGCCACTCTGCACACGCACACACACACACACACACACACACACACACACACACACACACACACACACACACACACACACACACACACACACTATCTCTCTGTGGTTACGGTGATGATCCAAGCAGAGAGTTTTCATGCCAGAGGAAACACTAGCCCTTACCAGCTGGCCACCCTGCCACCAATCAGGTCATCTGCCTTTTCACACACACATACACACACACACACACGTATGTAAATCTATGCACTGCAAACACACAAATACAGGCACACTCGCTCACACCCTCAGGCATACGCATGCATGAACATACAGCAAGCAGGCATTCACATATAAACAGTGCACATTACCAACACACTCTGCATGTAAAGAACTGCAGTGTATATATGCACATACCTACACTCACATACTTTACTACACCTGTGAGGACATGCAAACATTCACATCAGGATAATATGCTTCTTGAGCAGCAGTGGTGAAATGAGCGCGGTACTGTAGTGCTCCCTCTCTGGGAGTCTGAAGGCCACCAGGGACCTCAGTGTGGCTAAATGACTGCTAGTAACAACTACCACACTGTCAGCACGCAAACCTTAGGGACCTCATTATTTATAACAACACTGCATTGTAAATATATGAGGCATAAATAGGGACTTCTTGTTTAGTTTATCTACCCTGGTACAGAAAATTCAATTCAATAAAACAAGCAGCTCAGCAGCTTCCAATGGAGCAGCATTTTAACATTTCTCACCATTATCACTTCTCAAATCATATAACAGTGATGTGACTGTTAAACTTAATCTCCAGGGCTGTTGTTTTTTTTTATTTGTAATTGACTGATTACAGGAGTAGATCTAAAAGAGGATGCGTTATCATTTGAATCAGAGATTTAAGATTAAGTATTTCAGCAGGGATGGCAGTCGGAGTCTGGCGTCGCTATTGAAGATGCATTCTTTCAATCTCTGGCAAATGTATTGCTTCGTGGTGTATTCCTCTTCTTCTTGGGGATAATGGGGGAAACATAAATTAAGCTGGTTTGGGATCCAAGTTATTAATGGTATGACATGGCCATGTTTTTTGCCTTAATAATCAACATTCACCTACAGTATGCTACAGAAAGAAGACAGGCTGTATAGTGGGGATAGAGAAGAGTGGGAACATGAGTTCAACAAAACGCTATGTTTTTGCTGCTGACCATGAAGGCACTCCACTTTTTCTCTGCTTGTTTCTGTTTCTGCCTCTTGAATGTTGTACTTCAGATTCAGAATTACTTAAAATGCCAAATACAATAAAAACACAGGAACCTGCCTCAGTACCCAGTGACACACACGGTACAAGGAAAATCAACCTCACATACTGTATGAAGTTTCACATTGGTGAACTGCACCATAAATCTTACTGACCACTTTTCTCTTCATCCTGAAACTCTGTTTTGACTATGCAAAACAATGGGTGAAATTCAAGCACCACATAAGTCACATAAAACCAAAGAGCTGGTTTCTCGGCATTGCTTTTCTCTCTGTTTTGGTTCCAAGTCTGACCAGAGTTCTGGGTCTGATTTCAATCTCCAGATACTTTTGCAGTGGCCAGGGCTTTCAGTTTCGGGGGGAGAGAGAGAGAGAGAAAAAAAAGCTAAATACTGTGCACAAAAACATTGCAACACGTAATCAGATATGCCATATGACATTTTCTTCCCCCGAACTCAAAGGGCACTCGCTCTCTCTCTCTCTCTCTCTCTCTCTCTCACACACAGACAGAAAAGCACTCACATGCACACGTACGGGTGCAGACACAAAGTATGCTCCAGTAGTCTCACATAAAGCGCACACAGACACAGAAATTTGCGTGCACAATAACACACAACTGCATATGCTGTCTGCCTGCCTACCAGAGAGTCATAGCCTTTTTCCGCAGACAATCCTTCACTGTTTCCTCCAGTCTCCTAATTGGCTTTACCCAGATCCAGCCCACAGACCTGAGTCAGAAACAATTAAAAACTCCATTTATATTCCAGCAGCGAGCACATGGGCTCCCACGGCGTGTGACTACACACATCAGCCCTCATCATCTGTGTGTGATTTTAAACTTCAGGCCGTTTTCCATATTTATTTGAACGTGGCCCCGACATGAAAGCTTTGTGGACTGAACAGCGAAAAGTGCTTTTTGATCACACAAATAATCTGTAGCTCGTCCAACGTTGCCTTTTAAATAAATATCTGATTCAGAAAATATTAGCTTTCAGAGCGGCCTGTTTATTGTTTGACTTTTCTGAGGCTTAAATTGACTAAGAAAACACTTTCGCTTTTACGTCGGCATCAGTGATTCAAAAGCCTGGGATTTCAAAAGGGGGCCTGACGGAGGTAATAACCACGTTTGACAAATAAACAATCCCCCCGTCTCCATCCTCCATCCCACTGAATTGGTCCAACCCTGCACGGGACATGACCTTTTGCCCTTACAGCCATTTTTAGATCATACCGCAAAATACCAAGGAGAGAAAAAGAAATACTGTGTGTGAACTAGCAAATTTCTGTGTTACCCATGTAACCAAATCCAAGCACATGGACATAGATTTTTATCAGAGTCCATTTGGTTTTTATTTGTGGGCAGCAGCGATTTAACGACAGGAGTGGATCTAAAATAGGATGTGGTATCATTTGAATCAGAGATTTAAGATTAAGCTGTCAGCATTACAGCAGCGAGTCTCTGGTGTTGTCACTGTAAAATGCAGCTTGATGCACGTGCTGATCGAGGTGCTCATCGTACTGCATGTCAAAATTATCATCACCATCATTGTCTTAGAAGAGGACATTCACTCGACGACAACATTACACTGAACTCCTTGTACTGCATTTGTAGGACCTACTTTTCTCTGACTTCCTTGAAGATGTTGCTTGTTTTTGCGTCTTGCTGCCACTGTGTATCACATTTTTTTTTCTTTGGTCTCTCTTGCAAACGGATCTTAATCTCAATGAGACTTTTTGAATATAAAAACATTACCAACCAACTAACAATACAGTCATGCTCAATTATATTGTGGGCGTAGAACCACATGGACAGAGCGCACAGGCAAGATGAAGTTAGCAAATGAAGACACAATAGAGAAAGGAAAGAAATTAACATAGACAGACAAAATAAAAAAAGCTGGTGTGTGTGTGTGTGTGTGTGTGTTTATAATATATGAGGTGTTTGTAGAGATGAGCCTTGCGTGCCAGGGGCCACAGCAGGTGCAGTGCGTCTCTGGGGTGCCATGTCCTAGTATGTGTTGGGTGGTGCGGTGTGGTATCCTTCCTTCTCATCATCTCGGCTTTCTCCACCTCTCCTCCCTGTCGATATAAATAAAAACAGACAACTCACCACAAAGCAGCAGGGGTCCTCTGGAGCAAAGGAGACAAATTTTGGGCGACAGCGAGGGGCTGTCTAAGGTTATCTAAGGACACTTGAACACAGCCAGCGGCATTTTAACTTGTTCAGAGTTGAATGGAGTTTGTAATGTGAGAGAGCACATCGTGATCATGAATTTAAAGTACCTATCTGTTAGCTAAATTACAAGATTTAAATCAACAGTTTATGAAAGTCCTCATACCAAAACAGGTAGTTTGTTAGTACATTGTCTCTTAGGCTATGGTCAGAGTTAGGCAACTAAAAGGATTTGGGGATGATTATGGTCGTGATTAAAGGAAACCAACATTGAGTGCTG
Organism: Enoplosus armatus; assembly: GCF_043641665.1. Lineage (NCBI taxonomy): Eukaryota > Metazoa > Chordata > Actinopteri > Centrarchiformes > Enoplosidae > Enoplosus > Enoplosus armatus. Next base: position 5,225,177 of record NC_092191.1, on the reverse strand, counting down.
GCAGGAGACAGGAACACAAACCTCAGTCTTTACTGTCTAAATGTTGCAGCCCATCTATACATCTCAGCCTGACATTTGTCAACAAACGTTACAGTACTTTTAATTTAGCTGTTTGAACAGATGAGCGACAGACTCTGTAGCTCTTTGTGGGAGACAAACAGGAAGTAACTTCACGTCCTGAAATCATAATTCATTTAATCAACACTTCTCAGATACGTGACGTTGAAGCGATGTGTTTGGTGAAGTTACGGCAGACAAACTGTGGCTCCAGAAGCAGAAACAACAGAACGCCGGCACCTGCCCTCTATAAATACACTGACTGATTACTGAGTAGGAGCAGCTGGGTGGTCAGGTGACTCAGTCAGGTGTTCTACAGAGGAGGCAGTCAGTGGGCAGGAGAGGAATGGCAGAAACTGCAAAACAAAATTCAGGAAACATGGGAGAGAGTGGAGGCTCTCTATGAAAGGATCTGAAACTGAGGAAGGAGACGATGCAGGAGACACCATGACAGGTATTTGGCAAAGTGTAATGGTGAACTGTGTTGAGTATGCGAAGGAGAGCAGGAGGATTTGGTGACAGACAAGGCAAGCCTCCTTCTATCATGGCCACGGCAGGAATGTACTAAACTAAAATGTACAGACTGAGAGTGGAGGGTCAAGGGCCTTAAGTCTTAAGTGTGTGTTTTTGGAGTATATCAAAGACTTACAGGAGAAAAGACAGTTACTGTTTTCACAATAACTACATTTAAAACAAATCTACTTTACCAGAAGTACCTGTTTTTCTAGCTCTGTTGTTTCACAGGCCTGTTTAGTCCTTATTTGCGCGTTTCTTCTCTCAGCCTCCATGATGGTGCCAGATGTGGTTGCTAGAAAACACGTAAGAACTATCCTAGTGCCCTTTGAATGCTTGTATCACAGAAACTAACAAGGAAGAGGAAGCACTTTTTTTTTTTTGTGCGCTGGGAAATGATTCCTTCGAAGAATTGAAGACATATTTTACTCCACCCTACCCCACCCCAGCATCTCCACTTTGCCTGTGGGAGTCCTGTTATGAACTGTCGGAGACTAGCAAAATCCCCTTCCTCCAGTCCTCTATCCCACATATCTCCCGCCATCTCCATTCCCACTGTCCACTCCTCTTCCACCCCCACACCTTCTTATCCCTCCTCTTCCTCCCCATCGCCCTCCTCCGTCTCTTTTTAAGTAATGGATTACATGTCTCCACTCAGCCTTTCCTGTCCTCAGTGAATCATGGGGCCGAAGCCAAGGGTGGACCAGCAAGCCGAGGGGAAACTCCACATATTGGGTTACTGTGTTCTTAGCTCCAGATATGATGTAGTGAGTGTGAGAACTGGTGCATAGTGGCGCCTTTCAGTGTCCTACACATTCATCGCAGGGTGAGGTCGATGTGGAAATATGGGATGAATCTGTGGCGAGAGGGTGATGCTGGAAGGACTCAAGAGGGAGATACTGATGCTATATATGCTTATAAAGTACATTTGTGTACATAACCTTTTATGTAGGAAGGAACCTCATTTTGCACAGTAGTATCACTTTTACTAAAGCTTAAAAATCCATCATTATGTAAAAGAAAGTGTTCAGCTGGAAATGTAACTTGTACTACTTAAATTAGAGTTCTCTAATAAAAACATATAATAGTTTAAACTGTGGACACCTTCTAGGACTTTATAGTACATTAACATTAAGATAAAAGTAGGAAAAGATATCACAATCCTGAGTAGCACAGGATTAACAACAAAAACCTAATTGATTGACCATAGAGGAAAATGGTGAATACTGTAACAGCATCCATAATTAATTCTGATGTGACTGTTTGGAGATCTAGCATGACTGCAGTATAATTAACATCAGAGCTCTTCGTCATGTCAGAAGCTAATTATTTGCTTTGTCTGTGTGCCGTTAGTTGTGTCTGCAGCGGCTGTCTGTGGTTGTCTGGGACAGAAGGACTTTGTTGGCTTTGTTTCCGTCTTTGGCGGGGGCTCCTGCACATGTCGAGCCCAAAGCTACATGCAAGCGGTAAATTTGTTGGGCGGTAAAATACTATTACGGTGGAGTGAGGACAGCGCTGAAAGCTAGCATAGCTGTAGTTCATCGACTAACATCTTAACTCCCCTTTTTCATCCCTGTAAATCAGACTAGTCAGGGGCTTAAGTGCCTGACACAGCCAAGGGACACACCAGTCAGACTTCGTTGAGGAGGTGGGGGAGGGGGAGTGACTTCAGAAGACAGATAGAGTTGTTCCATTGCACAAAATAACCACACAGAGCCTGCGCTGGGGTGCAGTGCAATATGAAAACTCTCTAGTTTTGCATTGGAATACTAAACCGTTTGTGCTTGAATGTCATCAACAAAATGACGGCATCCCATAATCTTTGAGAGGCGGCCTATCGTACAACTGATTCAGTGTTAATGAAGACAACTGACCACGTCAAAGATTAGATGATTAGTAGTTTGACAGGCAATCTGCATTTACATTTCTTTTTCTCCACATAAGGGCCAAGTAATATTTTTAATTGTTCCCAGATATGGAATATGTACGATAATGTTTACTGTATGTGGGGAAATTGTATGTGACTACACCCCTGGCATGATGCAGCAAAATGGGCCAGCTGAATAAAGTAAAGATGAAGGAGTTGATGTATGTGCAGGTGGCATGTTGACTTAGTGCACAGAGAGAGACTGTCATGTGTCCAAATGATGACATGTTTGAGTTACAGTAACACTGAATACAATGAAAGACTATTGGCCCACTTGCTCTTGAGAAAGAGGAACATTAGAAGCTGTTTTGTGTGCAGCTAAGTTCGACAAACGTGACACATAGTGCACACGCAGCATCTACTAAATGCGGATCTGCCTGTATGTGACCAAACCAAAGCAGTTTGCAGTTTATGCACAGAGTAAGATTTAACACATCTTTCAGAAGTAGTGACGAATCTAAGATCTAAAAAAAGTGTTGTGTAGGATGCCATTGTGACAATTAAAAGTTTTTCACCCTTTCCCACCTCTTTTTATTATGTATAATTGCAAATAAATTAATTTAAACTTCATTAAAATATGGCAGCCTTTGGATATATTGCATGGGCATGAAGTCAGCCAGAAATTATGTTTTAAAAACAGTTTTATTCCATCAACCCACTCCCTAACATAGTGTCTATTTCAGCTGTTGAAAGGAGGTCTGGGTTTGAAGCATAGACCTTTTGGCAGGAACAGAACAGCTCATATTCATAAACAGCCGAGGAGTTTCTCTGTCAGCTCACTATATATTTTAAGGTAAAAGAAAGCCAAAATAATGACTTTAATATCATTGTTAATGTGCTGCAGGCGATGTACTGGGTCAAAGTGACACACACATCAGCTAGCTTAAGCTTGAGAGTTATATCGTTGGACCCTGATCCAAGCTCTTCATCAGTGTAATGATTTTTAAATCATTTTCTCGTTCTCTTCAGACGGTGAGAGGACAAAATAATGTGCTTTGCAGTCTGCTGGATGCAGCATGCTGGGTTAAGGTCACCAGAAAGTGCCAAATAGAGATCCATCAGTGACTTTCATATAATTTGTCTTTTAGTTTTTAAAGTAATGATAAAAAAAGTGTTATTATGGGTCCAATACTGTAACCGTCTCCATGACACTTTTTCTTTTACCCAATGTTCTTGTTAATTACAGCAGCACATCAGGGCTCACAACTCATGCACTAAGACCCGTCCTGCAGCTAACATGCTCAGTTTTAATTGGCCGCCTGTGCGAGGAGTCATGCTTGATTCCGCATCAGTTTGCGTCTGACTCATCTACCTCTATAACGGTTGTCTGTTCTCCTGCTTGGAATTAATGAAACTCCCCACGTTCCTTCCCAACTTCAAATGGACAGAAACCGTCTGAAGTGCCAGAATCTCTGTAACACAGAGTCCTTAATGAGCTCAGAGTTGCCGTTTTCACCTGACTCCCCACTATTTATTACCTGTGGAACATGTGAAATAATTAGCTGCCTTTCACAGTGGGGGGAGCCACGGTCTTTTCATCAGAGAGGTATGAGAGGTTGCATCACCTGATTGTGCCCTGCAGCCATAGTAAACCTCCACCACTCTTTAAAGATGAGAGAGGGTAAAGGACATACTGTATGAGCAGTGGCTGCCATTACATAATACACCACATTAACACATGCGTTATACCTGTTAGAAGCTGCACATGGCAATGCTTTATTTCTTTATTACTTGTGCTTTAATTGTTACCAGTGCAAGAGAGGAATTGTTCACGCATAAACACTACGATCTGCTATACAAACAAGATGCACTTGATGTTTTTAGATTATTATTATATTATTGTGTCTCAGCATGACTCCAAATTACTTTTACTGGATTTTTTACAGGCTTAAAATGAATACAGTCATTAAATAACTACATTGTAATTGTTGATCATTTTATCTCCTTTTATTACCCTCAATGGTTATTGTCCTTTCTGAGGCATCAATTAAAAAAAAAGTGAATCAACTAACTTTAAATTTAAATTATTACAAAAATACATTTGTGAAGGTGTTGGCTGGTCAGGAAAATAAAATGCTGCAATCTATTTACTGTATATGTTAATTATTTCAGTCATATATATGACTATATGACTTATATAGCACATAAAGGATTGACCTTTTGGTATATATAGATATTCAGGCAGGCTTGATAGCAGCACTAGAGGCAGAAAACAAAAAACGCAAGATAGAAATAAAGTGGAGGCACTCTTGCAGCACGTACTGGTCATAAATACAACATTTCAGAGAGTATCAGACTGAAACCAGAAGCTTTGTCAGTAACTCTGGAAGGCTGTAAAGTGGATGGTAATGAATTGTGTTTTCCAACTTAACTTTCTTTTGCAAAGGCATGCGGCACCTTTTACGAGGCAAACACTCACTTTCTCCCCTTCATTTCCCAGATTAACTGGCCCGCGTGTTAAAGTCTTGGCTTGATGTCAATGACTCTGTAAAAGAAATGAAATCAACTAAATTGAGTTGGATTCGCAGCATCTGTCCTCTACAAAATGAACAAATAAAAACTGTGTTGGAGTAAATTTGCATTTCTACAAATTGTTCTGCGCACTCTTTGAAATTAAAAGCAAATATACTCAAAGTGCTTAAACGAATGCATTTACATGTTAGGCAGCTAATGCTCTTATTCAGCTCGACCTCCAGTGAGAGCAACAGGAAAACTGGATTTGTAGTTCTCAATACTACAATACTGCACTGCTTGTATTTACTGTACTTGTGTACACGTCACGTTTAAGAATATTTTCTAACAAAGTCTAAAGCAAAATCGTGAGTTTTATGTCAGAAATCCACAACAAACTCTGTGCTTCAACAGACCAATGAGGGAGCGAGTTCAGCGCCACCACTTCAGGTTCGGTATTCCCCTTCGACCACCGTGGCCTTCATACAGTTTTATTGTGAAGAATGGGCAGTGTGTGAAGCCCTGATGTTTCCTCTGCGCTGCGACTGGTTAAACAGACAGATGCGTATAGCTGTTGTAAATGAGGTGTTGAGAGAAGAAACCCTTCATGTCCCTCTCTCCTTTACTTTCCACCACTGACATAATAGATCCTCCTTCACTTTCCTCCTCCACCTCGTGCACTTGATGATCTCGCTGTCATGCTCAATCTTGAATGCCTTTTCTCCTCTGCTCTTATTACCCGTACACACTAAGCAACTTAATGTGTCTGATGGTGAAATTAAGTCTACGTACTAATACAATACCACAGTCTAATACACCTACAAACTTTCCAGGTTACGGTTATATTATGTGCTATTATTGGTTTAAAAAAATACAATAAACCAGAAAAAATGAAGGCCTGGAGTCTTTTTAAACAAGATTTATAGACAAATTCTGGATGGCTGTGAATGGCTGGATTAAACTCCTCATTCATTCTGAAGTTGCTGAGTGAAAATGTTCTTCCATTTAACAAAATCACGTCGTTAGAGAAACAGGGGACTTGATTGGCTGTCAGTGGTGACTGTGAGAAGTTAAGCCGTTGAGAACATTTCAGGGCAGACGAGCTTCATTGTCAACATGTTGGCCAAGTTGCCCTGTTTTTTAGGAAATTAATGAACTATAATGTTTTTACCCAGCATCTCGTCACCATATGTGATCATTCTTTGGACAAGAAACATGTTAAAGTGTTGTCATCAGTGAACATTATTATCTTTTCTTGTGTGTCTTAAGCTTAAAACCCCACTTTCTCTCATCAACCCTCTTTACTGGCCAAAAGTGTACTTAAGACCTTCAAGCTTTAATGGAGTTGGAATGAATGTTCCCAATGTTCTGGTGTGAGTGTGAATACTGTTTGATTGAAACAAGGTGGCATGCACTTGATTTAACCCCCTGAAAGGCGCATTGGTTCAAATTCTCCCCTAATTTGACTGATCAGAGTCTGGCCTGTCACAATGGCCTCCAAAGCCAGAACAGCCTGAGAAATATGTGCCTTGACTGGCCTAATGACATTTTACACGTAATAAACTTACTCTTGGACACCATTTACCACTACAGGGAGCCGGTCTGAGAATTTGACACGACTTTTACAAGGCCCAGGGTAGTTGCCTCTCTCTAAACTGCTTTTGCCTGGGGTGAAAATTACACTGAAGTTGGTGATTTAACCATGTGCATGTGACTCGTGGGTAGTTTCTGCTGAAGAAATAGGATATTGATACAATGCTGTATGCTGTTTTATGAATTGTTGATTCACTGTGAGCACTCCCCGTTTTTGATTGAGTGAGATTTTACCAGTTTTAGCTCTCCATGCGTTGTTAATGTTAAGCATTTTATCTGACGATATGTGGCGAGATGCACAGCAAGTATCAAATCTATAGTGATAGTGAGACATTGATGGAAATAAAGCTGCACAAAGGAAATGCCAGTGCCAAAATTATAACCCTGAGAATACATACAAAAACAAGGCTTACCTGAGATTATTATTTGTTTGTTTTTCGTATTTATTACTAAATTCCAGTCACCTGGAGGTGGTACCCATATCTGACATAAGGATGTAATATGAGCAAATATGGCTAATGTTATTATGTATTCCCTCTATATTAGAGGCGGGTGGAATTCTAGCCTCATTTTGTGATTTAATGTCGTAGTACAGGTGTATTTTTACACAGAAGCGTTGTCTTTTGCAGCTTTAACTGTAACTGTAATAATGATCCTAATGACAAAGAGCATGAAAACTGCGAAAAGAGAGAGTGAAAGTGACAGAGGGGAAGAATCGAGTGCACAGGAAAATTGACCCCCCAAAAAGCTGCCATTGTCGATGATGGATTCCTCCCTAATCGAAACAGTTTGCCCAGTCGCCCAGCTGGGCTTCATGTGCTTTTGATTACTCTCCGCCATTTAGTTCCACAAAATTACATGCTGCCTAATGGTCTTTTAATGGTTATAGGTTTCTCTGCTCTTTAATGAGCCTGCACCAGTTGGTTGCTAATGCCCTATGGAAATTTGGCAAACATCCAGTGTGGTTAAGTATATTTCCCTCCAGTTTACAACTTTGTTGTGTGAAATCACAAACAAGGAGGCTGGGCGAGAGATGTGGAAATGCGGCTTCTGCTTCTCCTGCTGGCTTGTTTTGTTTTACTGTGGAGGCGATCCACACAGCTCCATAATTGTGCTATTAGGCATTTGATTGTTTGCACTCTCATGCTCCCTGTAATTTTTTCTGAGGTGATAATGTGGTAACTACTCCATCTTTGCACACATGTGCAACACACACATTCACTGCAGTGGTAAACAACCCGCATTAAGACGCACAGGACTGCCGAACATCTCTTATGTCTCAACTTTGTAACACGACACGTACACAGTGGGAGGCTCTCAGGGGTCTGAGTGGGTCAAGTGGTCAAGGTGAGAGAGTTCACCCCCTAAACTGACCTTAATCATCATCACAGCCATTACTGATGTGTTTGTGTGATTTTTATCTCTACGGCACGTCTGTTTTTGTGTCCTCGCATACGTGTATCTGTGTGTGTGTTTATGTCTTAATGGGGACGTTAGCAGCTGCTTTTTGATGAGTGCCTGTTTACTGGACCTAATTAAGCAGAAAACGGCCACACATCTCCCCTGCTAAAGTAGGACCCCAAACAGATGGCCTGAGGACCCAAGAGGCCGTCTGACACCTTGCCTGCCCTGGATGGCCACTCAGCAGCCAGTCAAAAAAAAAAAGAAAAATCCCCAAAACAGGCCAGTCCACAGTGTAGCTTTCAACACCATCCCGCTTGAAACAAGGTCATTATCACAGCAAAAGTTCCCATCTGATGAAAGGGTTTTGCCACATAGACAAATAGAATGATTGATAGATTTTGAATATTTCAGTTCAGCTCATTGCGTTTCTGATGTGATTAACACTTGTCAGGGCTTTGGAGTAGAACATATTGTGCATATTTTGAAAAGTTGTAAGGCTGAATGTCTGTTTTTTGTCTTACGCCATTCGCTCATCTCTTGGGGTTATTCCCCTCTTTAAGCCTTTCTTCAGAATTTGACAGGTCTTGGGCAAAAACAAACTGCCCGATTGCCTCGAGGAGGAACTCTGGGATACATCCTCTGCTTTGTTATTCTTCATATTGCTTTATCTGTCTGGAGTCTGACAGAGGCTTACCTGAGGGGACGTGCAGGACTTCTGCCGACACTAAACGGATCACGGAAGCAGCTCGCTACACGTCTCGCTGATGAAGACATCACCACAAAGCTATGCAAAGGGAGAGACGAATCCCCAGACCGCAGGCACCGTCATGTTTTAAAGAGTTGTTTTAACTATTACAACAGTGAACTGAAGAGGCACTCGTGGACTGTACTAAACTCCTCTGGTACTCTGTTGAGTACACAACCAGTACTAATACTTCTACCAACCTTTTTATTACTGCAGCTACTTCTACCCTTACCACTAATAATACTAATACCACCTTTACGATGGCTCCTGGTACAGACACTTACTAATATCACTCCTGGCATCTTTGTGGTCCAGGTGAATCATCACCATCTGTGGAAATGTCAAAGTGCTGCATGTCCTTCACAGGTTGCAAGTCATGACTTCTTTGGACTGTCTTTGTTCCACCGCTCTTAGAGTGAAGTGCTCTGGAAACCCCGCTGTGCCTGAATATATGCGTGTGTGTGAGTGCATGTATGTATGTGTGTGTGTGTGTGAGTGCATGTATGTGTATGTGAGTGCGTGTGCAACAGGGAGGTATAATGGTACTCTAGAGGGCAGCAAGAGACCATGTAGGATGCATTGTGGCTCCAGGATTTTTGCAATGGGATGGGCATTGAGGGGGGGGGGGGGGGGGGGGCTCAGTGATGTAGGAGGGTGGCAACCTATTTTGGTGTGCGTGTGCACTTTATTTTTACATTTTTATTGCATCTTAATTTTTCTACCAGCTTTGATACGTCCGCACAGAGTCGGTAGTAAGGACAACTGTGATAGAAGGAAGGCCTAATCACAACTCGGTCATGAAAAAAGGTTAAATTATTGTGAATGACAAGTCAATACTTGTAATTAATTGAAATCAATTAAATTGATATTGACTAATGGTACACTTCAGTTTTTTTGATTTACAGCTTGTACTCTTCAAAGCACACAGTGAAGCAGCAGTTTACATAGCATGTGTCAGATCAATCCATAGATCAGATGTGATAAATAGGCTGACATTCCATGTTAGTCCACGAAAATCACCTTCATACAGTTTTACAGCATGTTGATAATAAGAGCTGAACTCTATTACAGGATTGTCCCCTGTCATCACAGTCCCAGAGTAGACTGAGGAGGGCCAGAAACCCGACTCTGCTGTTTGTGAGTCCAGGGACGAACAAGCAGGATTAGTCCAGGAATGATAAGGCCGCCGAACATTGTGAACCCGCGCAAACAGTCTTTGAGTCTGTATCCCCTGCAGACAACATGCTATGTTTTAACATGATGTTCCTACACTCCACTTATGCCATATATCACCCAGGCTTGGAATGGCATTGGGTGATACCAGGCCTCGTCAGGAGTCTCCTGTCAGATGTACAGTCAGTTAAAGGAGCATATGAAGCTAATGGCACATGACCATATGCTTGTTTTAATGGAAAATGGGCTCACAGGGCCACTAGACGGCTATTGTTTTGAATTTTTTAAGAACTCATGTTTTGAATATGTGTAACATCTGTTTAATTATTTTTCATGGTCAGTAAAGTGACATTTCTGATTGCAATAAACTGAAACTGGATGTGAGCAATTAAAAAAAAAAGTCTCTTCCCTCTTCATTACCCTTTAGTAAAGTGTATATCCACAGAGATTACTTCAAGTATACATCTGACCTTTGATGTAAACGCTGCCACTGTGGCACCAGCCCTCTTACAAGTGCAAAGACGCCAACATAACTGACTATATTTGGGAGGAAAATAGGTCAATGACACATGACGAGACAACAGCCGGAGTTTGGCAAACCCCGTCGCCATAAACAGGGTGATCAGTGTGTAAATGTCACCAGTCTTGGGAGCTGCACAGGGCTTTTAATTTGTTTGCTTTTATTACCTATCAGAGAGACAAGATGCCTGTTATGTGCTGCCAAATCCACTCGACATGCCCAAACGGCCCTTGACCTTTTTATACACGAGTTTACAGCATGGGAAACTGAGCCATACAGCCCGTACACAGGCAGTATACAGTAGCTCATAACTTGGCATATAATAATAAATGTATGTCCTGTCAAAGGCCAATCTGGGGTCCTGTTAAACATCTCGATTTAAGATTCAGGGCTTTAAACAGACCCAGACTAAAAAGGTGTTTGGTGAACAGTGTCAAGCAGACAACCTCGTGCTATCAGAGATCATATGTGTGCACTTCACTGAACTTTTGTAACTGTCTGTACTGCTTAAATATATCAAGTGTTGTACTCAGAGTATGCTTAAACATGAGTACACGAAAAATAAGATTTAATTTTTAATTTAAGATTACACCAGCGCATATAGCTTACAATACAGTGGTAACATAAGAGATATTGGTGCAATGAGGATATCAAATGTCTTTTTTTCTTCCTCTCTGTAATGCATAGCCACGTATTTACACACTGACATACTGTATGTGTTTTAAAACGAATGGAAAAAGGGTGCATTAGCGCTGTGGAATTGGACATATTCCCTGCTGAGAATCTATTACAGTCGCACACAGTCAAGCACACGCGCAATCTTCATTTCATTTTACAGGCACAAATTGAGCAGAGTCAAGCAGAACAATGAAATTATGTCATATATTTATTCACACACATGCACGTTAGGCATATGAATAAAAAGCAAATAAGACAGATCTAATTTCAAGAACATCAGTGCACAGCAGCAAATTTCTTGGATACACTTTAGATTACGTCGAGGCTGTCTTATTAAATAATAGATCTTAGCAGCCCCAAACTCTGATTGTACATCTTTTTTTTTTCTATTTGATTTGATGAGTTGCCCAGCTAAATTTAGATTCCTTGTAATCAAATCTAGATAACCTTGTTACATAATTGTAGATGAGCCGAGGTATAGCTTTCATCTTACGACCATCAAGGCCACTCTTAAAGCTAATATTAGTTTATTTGTGTTGATGGCTTCCTTCTGGCTACATGACTACAAATGAAGCTGTTAGGTTTGATGGCTTAAAAGCACCATTTAACACTTGAAATAAGCTTAAAAGTTTTGATAAAATTATACAGATGTTTATTTATCTAGACAGACAAAAGATTTACAAATCCCTTAATTTGCACATTAACTGAAAGTCAAGCCGCTTCTTCTTAGAGATGATGTCTGCTATCAGAGTGTGTCCGAGCCGTAGTAAATGAGTCTTTCAGCATATTCGTGCATACGTCTATCTAATTCAAGACTTAACTTGCATGTGTTACTTTTCAACAAGACATTAATAACTTGTATCAGTATGTGTTATTAAACCATAATAGTCTTGAAAAGTGAAGCAAATGCGTGCGATCTGAAAACAGACACACGGAGTGTTGAAAACGACACCTTGTGTTTTAAGAGTGTATCCTTATTTAGCGAGATGCTTTCCGTGGTGGCTTTTATGGGCTGAATGCTGTCTGTCTGAATCACCCCTTTTAGTTAGAAGGGCCATTAACAGCTAATGCTATCCAGTGCTAAACTGTGCGGGAGGTAATGAAACCTTGGAGTCACGACACTTATCTCCCTCTGCAGTTACAGCTCCAACATGGCTGCCAGCCCGGCATCGTATAGCCTGGGAGGAAATCAAGACGGTGTGAAATATCAGCGTCTCAGTCTCTGCTCACAGATAGCAGCGGGTTTAAACACCACCATCTTGTACTTTAGTGGGAGGTGGTCTAGTTGTGGTCCAGGCGGGTATGCCTGGCACTGTGTCCCATCATGCCAGGGAGTGTAGCAGGTATACTTGTACCCATTTGTACAACACATGGAGCCGTAAAGGCGACACAGTGACTGCTGTAGGATGGAAGAAGTGATGAGTAATGGAGTAATAATAATAATAGTATTAATAAAACTTCACAGAGCACACATCTAAAACAGGAAAGGAGAATAACAAGAGTAGGAACAGAAGCATGTGTTTCACAAATCTTAGATTAACCATGCCTGGTGCTGCTACAGAGGTCCAAACCAGTCCAAACCAGATAAAACTGGTCACTGCTCTTTTGATGATCTGAAGCGAAGTCGTAAATTATGCTGGTAGACGACACAAGACGAGCATGTGCTCAAAAATGTGCCCTTAGCTGGTTACAAGGAAAGTTATGATTAGAATATGATGAGCTGCACCTCCAGGACACGAACACCGCTCAGGCTGTAGTAGTCGATGATGGGCACTTGAAGTTTTACAGTGTTTTTATTTTTGCTGAAGTGAAATATACCAGTACACACAGTAGTGGAAGAAGTACTCAGATCTTTTACTTAAGTAAAAGTGGCAATACCAAAGTGTAAAAATACTGTTACAAGTAAAAGACCTGCATTCAAAATCTTACTTAAGTGTAAGTACCAAAAGTAAAAGTACTTATTATACAGAGAGGCCCATTTCAGAATAATATACATTATATTATTGGATCAAAATTATTGCCGAGCTAATTTGAACTACTTTATATACTGTAGCAAAGCTTAATCCATAGTACATCATCATTTATTAGTTGATCTGAATCTGAACGTAACTGGTAACTAATGTTAATGTATAATGTAATAATGTCAAATAAACTTCCAACATTTAGTGGAGTAGAAGGAGCATAAAATGGAAATACTCAAGTACAAGTACCTCAAAATTGTACTAAAGTACAGTACTTGAGTAAATGTAACGAAAAAAGTAAAAAGTATCCATCACAAACTGGTTTAAGATGGTTTGGAGACAAATGTAATATTAATAGCACAGGTGTCAGGCTGTATGTAGCCATTAATAAAAATAAAAATAAAATGCAAGGGATAAAAAAACAACAACAAATAAACGGACTACAACTTCTGACACTTGGTGGAAATTGTTGCAGCAATATCTTAAACAAACAAAAGAAATATATATATATATATATCTTAAAACTTAAGTGTTTTTGTTTTTACTTGAATTTTTTATTTTTTTAGTCATTGAGAAAAGGGCTCAAGATTAGAGCATCTGGAGACGATGAAATCTTCCTCTGCAACATACACTTAAATATCTTTTAGGTCCCTCAAGCAGAGTGACACGCAGCATCGATTCAGTGGTGAAGTAGAGTTCGTGCATCACATTTTTAAATGAGGAACTGATTTAAAAAAAACAACAACAAAAAACCCGCTTTAACATAAATGCGTAAATAATTTGTACATTGGGGAGTAGCTGAGGTGAGGAAGGATACAAAGACTATGGCTGATATATAATGTTTAATAAAAGTCCATAGTCTCATGGTTCATCAACACGCCCTCACAATTTGACAGATTTAAAACTCTGTAACATTAAAAGAGGCTTCATTTCAGCGTAGGCCTGCTGGCTCAGCACTTTTGACTGGTCAGAGGAGGTGTTAAAGAGGCAAGGCAGATCCGTGCTGGCGTGAGTTACATGAGCTCTGGTACTTAGTGCGGCTGAGGATTTGGATGTAAGTAGGAGCAGAATGATCCAGGGCAAGGGTGATGACTCAAGATGGATTTGTGACACAGAAAATAGTTTATGTACATCCTCCAGGTGTTAGTTCAGGACTTCAACCGCTTTCAGGAACAAGACTTAAAAGCCAGCAACACTTGCCGTTTTCCTTTTTTTTTGGGGTATGAGTAATAATGTGATACAGATTTCTAAACACTGCATTTCATCTCACTTTGCTTTTAATTCAAATAGTATAAAAAAGTAACCCAGTAGGTTTTGTTTGTGTAATACAACATCCCAGAGGTGACACTGAGCTGAAACATTACAAGAGGTAAAGCTAATTGAAATTGTGCTTCGTGTAAATATTTAAGGAATTCTGAAAAATACTTTGTGTGATCTTTCCTGGAGGTACGGTGATCTGCATGAATGCACCAGTACGACAAAATATTCCACCAGTTAGAGCTTAGAAGAACTAAAGGGTTTGTTGTTAACAAAAGTAATGTAATGTATATGCAGTGAATTTTTCCCTATTTGGAAATGTAATGGATCAGATCACATTATGATTTTTAAGGATAAGAAAATGCCTTTTGATGAATATTTACTTGGTAAATATTGAAAGCATTAGAAGAGGAAGAGCTCAGCGCATCAGTTGTCAAGTGTGTAGAAGCTCCTTCATCACTATGTGTTGTACTTTGGCACGAGGCAACAGCAAGACAGGTGTCAGGAAGTTATTTCAATAATTAGTAATAATATCATCAGCTCCCACCCCTGCTACTCACACACACACACACACACACGCTTCTTCATGGCAACACATGCTGATCACGGCTCATGGGCTGCCAGTGTATCCCAGCATGCAGTTTGGACGTCTAAAATAGGCCCCTCTGCACAGCTGGGGCTGCAGGAATGGAGGGAGAAGCAGATTACCAGCTAGTTCCTGTTTGCAAACACTCATACCGAAGCTGGCTGGTGCGGTTGTCATGCTTCATGTGGTGTCTTCCTGGACTGATTCATGCAGAACTGCGATTTAAGTCCCCTGGCAGTGATCAAGGACAGTCGGTGGCTCACTGATCAAGGGCAGGAGTTAGCCTTCACTGAGTGCTTGACAATGTTGCACCTGTCTAATGGTTATGTACAGACCATCCTTTTGAACTACATGTGCTATTGTTAGTTACTGAAACTGTAGAGTAACTCTTGCTGAGTTATTCATTTGCTTGTCGTCTAATGAAAGATATACCAGCGTCCCTCTGGGAGGCAGTGCACACTATAGTTTCACTAAGTAAATATGATAATAGGTGAATACGTATTATTATTATTATATTATTTCAAATATTATTTCTTACTTGACGTTAATATGAAGTCACGTATATTTAGGTCTTTCATAACCTTTGAAAGACTTTATAGAAGTCTTTTTCCTTTTAGCTACAAACTAAAATATGAGCTTCAGCAGGCTAGAAAATACACTGAATTATTAAAGGAAGGAACAAAAAATTAAGAAAACCTGTTGGCTAAATTTGCTGCCCCCTTTCATTCAAGCCAAAACTAAAAGAAATGTCAGCCCTTTCCTTCTATTGTCACATTTTCTCATTTCCTTTTGAGAATTCCAGTATTCCCACTCTGCTTCCCAACTGGAGCTTTTAATCAAGGAGTTTAACGCTGTATCACTCTATTGATTTAACCCAGAGAGTGTTTTTTTTTCTTTCTTTTTGACACTTTACATTTTCCACTTCAGATGTGGTGACTTCAACAAAGGAGACATTTTGTTTGAGTTAAAGAAATTACAATGGAACAATTAAAATAAATCTTGAGTTGAACTTCCATTAACCTTGGCTTGGTTTAGGTTTCAGCTCTCCGGGCCCCGAGGATGGAGGCCCTACATTTGATTTATATCATCCTCCTCTTTGCCTGAACCAGAAGTAGTGGAAACATTACATAGTTTCACTACAAAATACTGCAGATTAAGTCCCCTCCCTTTTCTGATGGAGGGAAATCTTTTCTCCCTGCTTCAAAACTTCCATTAGTTTGTGCTGTAAATCTACCAGCGACAGATTAGATCAGCAGCGGCTGGATGGGATAGTTGTTTTGGTCAGTTTTGCTCATTCAAGTGACAAAAAAATGAAACTCCAGATTCCACCATAAGACGCCTTTAATCACAGTTAAAAGATCGTAAAACATCTTTTGTTTGTTCAAAAGTGGAAGACTGCATTTACTTGTTTTTAAAGCCACAATAAATATTGATAACATAAACTTGCAGTATGATAATAGATGTTGTAGTAGATATGAGAGTGATGTAAGTTTCTACAGAAAAGAAAGCTACATTTTCATGTACATTTCATGTCTAAATCACTAAGAAGCTGCAACAGATAAGAGCTTCTCCTTCCCTCTAAGGGAGACGCAGTAAATTCTGTTTGTACAAAATATATTGTAGGTGTGAGGAAGAGTTGCTGCTCCAAAACAGATCAATCAAAACTCAAACCTGTTCACAGAAGGAAAAGAAAATCCCCCACTCGCATGGTATTATCTAAAAGTAATAAATTGCTTTAAACACACAACAGTTCAAACAGCGATTTCCTGCTGCCTTTTAGAGCCATCAGAGCACAAAGTTGCTTACTTCAAATTAAAGCAAAAAGTATAAAAACACGATGGCTTTTCGCCTTCCGGTGATCACTAAGAGAAACTCAAAACAAATGTCACTCTGGATGAGATTGCCGGCTACATGTCTAAAGGGCAAATGTAAAATGTAGTTCATCCACCTTTTGATATGTCTATATCAGTGCTTAAATCAACTGTGTTTATGTTTCGAAGGCCACACTGATGTCAGAGGCGGGTCTTTTGGGAAGCTGGCTCCTGTGATTGCTGCGTACTGACGTAAACTCTGCTCTGTTGGTTCATGTTTCAGCCCCGAAGGCCAAAGTGGCAGGTCTGTGTTGAAACGTATAAACACTCGCATGCCGACACACAACATGGAGGAGCGCTCATCTTCAAACGCAAACACAGCAGGACATGCACAGACCCAAATGCCCACACACACACACACACACACATCCACGTTGACATAAACGGACACACACTGACCACGAGGAAAGACATGAGGTGTGGGTCATGTCATCAGAGTAAGTCTCTTAATAAAGCGAGTGTGTTTACTGGTCTGCATTCCCAGGCGAGAATAACATCACTGAATTTGTGCAAACAACTGTGCTGATGGCTTCACGTTCCAGTGCGCATCTTTATTTGCTCTTACTGCACGTTGTGAATCTTGCTTGTGATAGTCTCTTCTGACTGAGTGCATATAAATGTAGTTAGTTTTTGTTTATGTAAAAATAGGTCAATCTGATCAACCCAAATCACTCAGTAGAGCTGCAGCACGGACGGCCTCATCCCCACAAATTGAGATGTTAAGGATTCCTCCAGTCGAAAGAATAAAACAAGTAAAATAATGTGTGCTATCACTTTTCCTCCATTCATAAAATTATGTTCAACATTGTGTTTGCAAAAGGAAATTATGAAAGGGAAAAAAAGCCTTTAAATATTAATTAATATTTTGTGCATAATATTGAGCATTTATTTACAAAGCAGCCACTCAGGAAAGAGCTGTTTCTGTCTTCCTGTATGGCATCTCCAACTAGACACTTTCAACTTTCAACATAAATGAGTTACATCAATTCATCTCCTGTATCTGATATTTGTGCTGATCCAGTTCTTTCGTTTACTTTGGAAGCCGCTGCATCAAACTGCCAGACGATCCATCACCAATAATTCCTCCAGCGTAACGTAACGTCAGCCTGGAAAACCAGCACAGCTCTTGTTGTCTCATGTTGTCATCTGTGAAACTCTGTGTACATGTCTCTTGCCAAAATAGTGTTCGGCATGTTTGTCTCTGTGAGTGTGAATTAGTGAGGCGCAGGTGCAGCTGAAGGGTGCAGTGTGATGTGGTGACCCACAGGCAGCACAGTGGAGATTCAACACAGTTAATCCAACATGCAAATCAAGCAATAAATCAACATTTCCTGCAGTGCCTTTAGCTACCTCTCTCACCGACAAACACAAATTCAAACACACTCAAGCAACAATAACACCTGTAGTAATGCTGATGCTTCTGTAACGTCTGCTACTGTTAGAAAAGCTGTTCTTGTTCCCACTAAGACCATCCAGTCTTGTATGAATCACATTCATATGCAGCTAGTCTACCTTAGCGATGTACATGTATTGATATAGATTAGGATGGTCAATGGTGCGTACGAATTTGTTTCCCGTCTAATGCTAGTAGCTAGCACTGACTGTTTTTTTTTACCGTTTTTTATCATTTAGTTTTATGACAGCAAATTAAGTGCATACGAACCTGCTTTGTGGGAAATCTCCATGTCTTTGGTGGCAGCTCAGACTGATTTCAAAACCTACCATTGTTGCTGCTGCTGTACTACTTCTGTTTGTTTCATGACTTGTCATGTGAGAGGGAAAACATGCAGACACGATTTGGCTGCATGGTCTGCACTGGGCTACTGAAACATGTAGAATCATGTAGGCTACAACATGCCGGCCATACTCTAATGTGTGGATGTGAAGACAGCTGTTGGGGAAACGTGATGCAAATCCTCTAATACAGTGAGAGGATGCAGAATAATTTAATGCTGCCATATTGAGGTTAGTAATGTTCTGTAATGTCATAATTTCAAATGACCATAAAACTTTTGTTCGTGATATCTTAATTCTTAGGCCGATAAGGTGTTGACAGTGTTGGATTTTTCTCTACCAGGAGAGTTGAAGCAAATGCTGCCTTTCCTGTTGTATCAACTCGACAGATGAGTTAAGAAAAAAAATAGAGGTTCATTTAAAGCGAGACGCATTTTTGCATATCAGTGCATTTACTTGATTTACAACCGACGGCTTGCTTTGCTTCGGATGTTTTTGGAGGGAAATAAGTGGTCAGAGGGCAGTGTGAAATTTACTGGTTCCGACTTGGGTGCTTTAGCACTTATCCCTCGTTTATCACAGATAGTCTGGGCGCTGCAGTCACAGAAACTGTCTCCGCTTGCATTTAGCAACGCAATTTACCTTTGCCACTTTGCATGCAGAGTCTATTTGTCACTTTAATCTGGGTACTGTGCGTTTATCTTCCTTCAGTCAGTTTAATGCACGTGGCGGTTGACTGAGGCAGTCTGTCAGCTCATGGCTGCATTAGGGCTCTAACGAGAATTAGAGGCACATTCTTCACTAAGATGCATGAGCACACATTTGCATGCACGAACACACATATTGACCATTTCACACACACACACACACACACACACTCATACATACAAACATATATATAAACATTGACATGCTGATGAGACATACAGTAATAACTCTTATCTAATGCAACCATGGTGGAGAAGAGCTACACACTCACCATTACCTTCATCTTCCAGCAAAATATTTTCATATACATAATTATCAGTTTCTGTCCTTACACTAATAATAATAGAAGTTACTGCTACTTTCCTGAATACTTAATAAAAGCTTTTGTGTGTAGAGCATCTGGCCAAGTGAATAAGAGTGAATAAATTACGATTCATAACTTTTTGTTGACCATTTTCAAATGCGTGCTGTACAGTTTTTCAACTGTTTTAGTTTGCAATTATTTCTGTGCGGTATGAACATGAATTAGAAGCCTCTTGAAACTTGCTTGAGTTAAGTAATCCATCAGAGTTAACATCAGGTCAGACTTGTTTTTTGTCAAAGATACTTTATTGATTCGTGGTCATGCAGCGTAGCCTTTTTAAAACCAATCTGCAATTAAAGTATAGGGAGAAAAAAAGCACCCAAACATCTAAAACAGCATGGTTTGCAAAATGGTTGTGATGTATGCATCCTGTGTCCTTTGGAAATAATAACACGAACATGTTCTTGTATTTCACATCTGTACATTTTGATCTCAAGTGTGTTGATAGCAGCTGTCTGCCATGAAGGTTCTGAGTGCTCTGAATCCAGGTCAGGCTGCTCCACTGATTATGCTGTCTGCCTCTCTTTGATTTCCTGTCTGGGACGAGGAGTCAGTGATGATTTTCAGCGGCCTCTCAGTTGTATAAATCAGCTGGGAAGCCCAGACATTGGGACTAGCACTAGACAACCTCTGTCCGGACAGCGCCAGGAGTGGTTACAGCGCAGAAAAATCATGTGACTTGGGGTTAAAGGATGATGCTGTAAATTTAGGGATGGTTGGTGGAAGTCAGAAGGGAGTTAACTGCAAGGAAGACAGTGTTAATCATGGACATGCATGCTCAGGACGATCACAGCAGTTTAGGGCTCAAATGCAAGAAAAACAAAATGTCTTATCCTGAACTTCCAACTCTTTTGTTTATCTTGGATCATTTGTGCATTGAAGAGTAGCAGTGTCCCTTTAAGAGTTGTTGCATTTGTCGGTGCTAGCCTTGATCGAGGGCCTTTTTGGGCAGGTGCAGCAAGTGGGCCGAGGCTGGAACAGCTGCGATGGGATCAAGGGAGGGGGAGAGAGATAAAGAGAGATAGATGAGAGAAGAGGAGAGAGAGGGGTTTCTTCTGAGCTGCTGCCATGTCATGTACATCTTCCATAAATCTCTGTCCCTGAGAGAGAGAGAGAGAGAGAGAGAGAGAGAGAGAGAGAGAGAGAGAGAGCCGCTAGCGTTTGCATATTATTCGCTGGCTGTCTCACCCCCCCCCCCCCTTCCCTCCCCCACCTCTCCCCGAGTGCTGTTTATTTTCAGCCCTCAACATACTCCGAAGGCCTGTGAAGTAATTATTTCATAAAGTTACACCTCTGCTGTCACAGATGACCACAGTTGGCCCACACTTAAAAGCCTGAGCCAATGATTAACGTTTGTAGGCAGGCGGCCAGGGAGAATAGCACAGCTACCCCAATTTGTAGAAGTACCTTCTGCATGGCAAGTAGATGGAGGGGGGAAGGAGGGCATCAGATGCAGGAACATTTTACTCTCCCCTGCCAATGCCAATCAATTAATAATTATTCCTTTATTTCCTCTTCCTTTTATGAGAATGATGTTTACAAGTTATATACATCTGAGTTTTTATTTGCACGTGCATGAACAAACAGTAGCAAACAGTTAAGATGTTTCTCGTTTCGGACTAGCAGACTTTTGAGACGCAAGCGGTTGTCGAAGTCACTGAAACTACAGCTACTTTACTTATATTAAAGTGTTCTGCTACTTAAGTAAGACTGCAGGACTTTTGTGTTTTTACTGGTCAGGGTTTGGTAAGTTTTCTACTCTTTTTTTGTCCTACTCTGTGTACCGTAGGCGCTGTTGGATTTGTCTACACTGACTACCAGTGGCTTCTAAGTATACATAATAACACAATATATAGTTTTTCTCTCCACTGTCCAGTCTCCATGCCAACAGGTATATCTTTCTGGTTGTTCATATCATCATATCATCTTTCTTACATTGAATAATAACGGCAAAAGTTCATCCATAACAACACAATTTGACATGTTTTGATACTGTAGTTAAGCTTAAACATAATGGAGGGCATCATTTTTATGGTGTCTTGCTTCTGTAATGGTTGCATGTTCGGACGGGATAACCGTGGGAGGTACTGTTAAAAAATGATCGCCTCAAGCCGTGTTTCTCTTACTTTAATTTCAGATTCTTCAAATTGAATAATCCCACCAGCATGCAACCGTGGCGCATGACAAATTGACAGTGCCTTGGGGTTGAACACCCAATACTGAATCACAGTTGGCACAACAGTTTCAAGTTGTGAAGTTTTTGAATATATAGCTTTAAAATGTTATAGTAACACTACATCTGACCAGATTTATATTTCAGGTCTCTTTTTGCCTTAAATTGATATAATGACATATTGTTTATCAAGAGCTCCTCACTTAAGTAATTATTGTGTTACGTCTAGTCGTTAACATGTTGTTATGTATTGCAAAATATTGTAAAATCACCTTTATAATATAATGAATGAAAGAAAGAATAAAAAATAAGTTTAGCAAAGGGCGATGTTAGAAATTCCCCGCCACAGTGATACTGAATAGAAATAACATTAACCATCTTCACACATTCTCATAGCCTGAATCTGAGTCCTTTTGGCACACTGACTCTCACGTTGTTTTAGAGCGTCTACTTCCTCCTGATGTAAAGTTGTGCTGATTTACACACTTGCAGATAAAAACCCGTCTCAGCCGTCCACCTTAAATCACATGCCTCTACAGAACAGCTGCGTGTGTGAGAGGGGGACGGAGAGAGAGAGAGGCCATGGGTGTGTGTTTCAGATATAAAAGCATTTACATGGGAGTCCTGTGAAAACACAAATACACTGTAGGTGCTATTACTTGTCTATACACACACATACAGTATGCACACAAAGATCCCTTAGTGCTGCTCGTCAGGGTGCGTTCACCCAGATCATAAAGTGCAGAGACACAAGGGCGTACGTAGTCAGGCCCATCATGATTTTCAGAAGTTATAAATAGAGGAAAAGCTAATAAACATTTATGGAGCGACCGTAAATCGCCTCCAGTGTAAACGCTTGACAATAAGTTCTGTTATCCCTACAATGTCATTTGAGTGCCCTTTACTGGTGAGGCCATTACTCATCCGGCCCCCTCTGTGATTTCAACCAGTGCTCCCATTGGCCACGGCTCCAGGGTCTTCCAATCAGGCGACCCGATGGGGCCGGGTGTAACATCCACCAGACCCCGGCTGTCGTCTCGATGACATCATGACGCCTGGCTATTAATTTAACTCTGTGAAGTGTGAAACGAAGGGGAAGGAAAATGTTATTGTCTCTTAAATATGTCAGTGTTATGGGTGGGATCGTTTGTGTTTGTGGATTATTGTTGTCACCGCTGGAGATTAGCTGCTTTGCTTGGTGTGATGCCAGATCTTTGCATAAGGCGTCAACAATATTCACTGTAGAAAATATTAATGTGGAGTGAAAAAGAGGCTATCTTTTATTTTGAAAAGAATACTGTACACGTCATGAACATTCACACGCTTTTTCTTCTCTTAAAATCTAGTTTTATTATGAACAAACATTTCTTTGTATTTTTAAGTGCAGTGACTGATTAAAAATGAGTGTTCATCTTAAAATATTCTGCTTCTGTCCAGCACTGAGAAGCTTCACATATGTAGTTTTTAAGTTTGTTTAATTGGTTTTGAGAGGGTTCAATTTAGCCAAGGAGTTGCAGAATTTCCTCTAACTGTAAAACAAACATGTATCCTCATAATTTCAGCAAAATTGGAAGATTTCCACTGGAGGGTGATAGTAGCTTTCATCTTTAATGTCATAACCCTTTCCACGATAGGAATAATGATTTATGATGATGTAATGATTGATCGCAACATATTTGCAATATTGTTTGATAAAAGAAAACATTTAAGGAACATACAACATAAATCAATAGCTAAAGCATGTTAAAAGACCTTTTAATAATATTTAATGGGTACCAAATAATACTCTTGGAGGTGTAGCATAATGTTTTGGAATTAAATGTGTATATATATGCACACCACAAATAGAACAGGATGTCCTTTCTAAATCCCATTTACTTCACTGTCCTCTATGTTCAGACGGGAGCTAAGGATGATGGGATTGTTCTCTAGTTGCTGTACTGGTCCCGAGCAGTGATGGAGTGTGTTATGTTTTAAAAGCTAATTAGCGTCACTAGCAGTATCAGGAGCCATCAATCTCAGGCTCAGTAAATAACCAAAATGGACCAAATAACCAAGTTTGGCTGATGATGGTGGATGTAGCCTTTGTTGCTAATGGTGGTCATTAACCTCTCAATGGCTAAATAATAGCATCTTAATTAATTTGTTTCAAAGGGAAAGTTTGTAGTAGAATTTAATCATATTAATGGGGCGGGGGGGCACAAGGTGCACAGCGAGAGGATTTGCAAACGTGTGCACGGATGTGAAACTCAGATGTGATTACACTGGTCATGGCGTGTGCACGTGTGTGGCCACAAATGCGACTCTGCCTGTGCTCATGCATGTATTTATGCACACACACAAACACACACACACACACACACACACACACACACACACACACACACACACACACACACACAGCACTCTTTAGACTAATGTCAATCTGTGGGGAACGTCTGTCAGCGCATAGATTTAAAGGACCGTTGAGTAAGACTTAACAACCTAAAATTTAGAATGGCCATTACATAAATAATATGAATTATGATGTTACTGATGATAAATTACGATAACTGATATTTCTCACGTCAAACATCATGAAAACTATGCAGAATTTCTGCTGATTTCTAACTTCTCCAACACTGACGTCTGACTTCTAACCAGACATGCTGTTTAAATAATGTCTCTAATAATGTTTAGATGTAACAGTGCACATTCACACATACAAACACACACACACTCTTGTATATACTGGTGTTTGGAAACTACATGCATTCCCCTTATTACATTTGTTGCCCTTCTCATTTATGAACTGTGCTACCTACAAAATCACCTACAGTAGGTTACATTGTTTATGGATGAGATAGTCAATTCAAGTTTTACTCTACCATAAAAATATGTTTCATTTAAATACATGAAAGTATGATTTATTACTAATACTCCTTCATGATTTACTGTATACAGATATCTTGTTTTTCTTGTTTGGATTTCATGTTTTTGAGGCACTTTGGGTTGGCTGTGTGAATTCTGCAACAATTATTGTAAAACAGCATGCACTTTGTGCCTCTTTGCTGTTTTAAGATCATCACATGGCCTCTTATGGGTCATCAGTCAATGTAGTTGGGGAAATAAATGATAATTTGTGATACTAAATGATAAAAAGAAGGAAATGATGAAGAAGAAATTGTCACAAATGCAGAAGTAAAAGTCATTTTTGAAATATAGTTGATTCTGCAGAATAGAAGACACAAAGAAGAAACAAACTCTTAACATCAAACTCTCTACATTCCTTTATCCCAGTTTAACCAGGCCACATAATGCACAATCAAACATTTTCATTCCTTTCGGAGGTATTTAGATGACGCTTCCATCCACAGTGATGAAGAGTCACAGCGGATTAAATCCTGTTTTAGAGCAGAAAATGTTACGACCACCGCCTGCTGTGGTTTACTATTCCTGTCGCTCTGCTGCCGACCAGATAAAGATGTCCTAATTCAGTAAATTAAGCCTCGGTCCACACACACTGAACCCCACACATCCTGATTAACTTTCTGTATCTGCTGCTCTTATGATCTCCATTCTACTCTTCGTTATATCCTCGTCATCTTCTTCCTCTTAATTCCACTTCCTCCCCTGCTTGTAGTCCTCCTCCTTTTTATCCTCCTCCTCCTCCTCCCTTCTCCGGATATAAGTACAGCCAGATCTATTACCAGGCCCTGCAGATATACTGAGACAAAATGAGAGACTTTGATTTTCTAATACCATTAGACTATATATGAGTGTGTGTGTGTGTGTGTGTGTGTGTGTTTGTGTGTGTGTTGGGGTGGGGGAGTGTGGAGATCCGATGGAGGACTCAATAAGAGAAGAAGAGCAGAGATTTATTAGCGGGACACAAGTCCAAAATCAATCAGGTGATTGAATCAGGATATTATTGGTCGTAAATTAGAGAGTTGTTTATGTCAGAAAGGGAAAGGAGGAAGAGGCTGAGTGCAGAACAAGGAACAGCAAGGTAAGCTAGTTGGTGAGCTTATCTGATTCTTTATGTCATGACCAATGCATGCCCCCAGTAGTTAGCCTCACTGGAATGCCTTTTTCAGCAACACAGACCATCTTTCATATTGTAAGTAGTACAGCATGCACTTTCTTATCCCGGTTCATTTCATTTTGGACGTTAAAACCCTCTTTGTCAGAGGAAACCTTAGATGCTATAATAAAATCAGGAATGAAAAAGAAAAACAAATGAACAGTGGATGGAAACGACAAACTGCTTTAGTGGAGCAAAAAAAAAAAAAAGGGAGTTTCTGAAATTAGAAAACTTTAATAGGAGTAAAGTAAAATAACACACTACAGCTACAAAAACGACAAAAGGACTCTTCATCAAATCAGCTTCGACATGCACATCTCAAACTTGCTGCATCTTATATTAATATTAATGTTTTACCGACCATGGCAAAACAAATATAAATCAAATTTAAAAATGAAAGAATGAATTTATGTTTAATTTAATTTAAAACCCTAAAAATTCTGGTTTAGTAATGTGGCCATTCTATCGGTTTTAAATGGTATACAGTGTTTGCAGGTGCATAGTATTAATATTATACTTTTATTGACATAATGATAAGCATTAAATGTTAGAATATGAAAACCACAAAACCTACATACAAGTGAACAACTGCTAAATTTGCAGCCTAATGATGATTACTGATAACACATGTGTACATGCAGATGAACACACACACACACACACACACACACAACAGGTTTGTACTTACAGATTGTGAGTTTGAGTTAGTTGATAGAGAAGAATGTTCCCATGAAAAAGAGAAATGTCCATCGTCCAGGACTCCGAACACAGTTCACAGTTGAAACAACATCTAATAAAAAAGAAGAGCAGTGATATAAAGATAAGGCCTCATGAATATAAACAGGCCAAGAGGCTGATAAAGAGACAGAGAGCGAGAGAGATAAATAGGATGGAGGGAGAGCCGGAGAGGTGTACAGACTGTCAAACATGGGGAGACTGTTAGACAGATAAACAGGCTAAAAGATGGAGGCCTGAGTCTGGATCTGATGTGCTGTAGGTGGATTATATTTAAACCTGGCATTTCAGCATATACACTGACACATGATTTTGTTTCTCTCTCCAAAACACGGATACTGCAGTAATGCCATCACTTCCTCATAACAACATTCAACCCACATGCATCATGATCACATAATCACGATGCATGACACATAATCATGTGAGCATGTGGACTTGCTGTTGTAACATGCTGATCCACCTGCACCTGCGTTGTATTACCCCGGACAAAACGTGTCTGTCACCACCATCACAGATAGTTTGGATGGTTGCACATTTGGCTTCTGTTCATGACCACAATTCAGTGACATCATACTCCCATTAATTCAGCCCAATAGTAACAAGAATACACATTTCTCAGGATAGTGTGTCCAAAGAACCACATGTCTTATATTATAAGAAATGCTACTATCGTCAGTTAAGGCTGGCACTAATATCCATATGTATACTGTGCTTTGTTCTTGTATCCGGCAACTTTAAAGCCACCCTGTTGAGTTTGTGACCACTAGTGGTGCTATGGAGCAACGTTATGATGAGTGGGTCCCTATTTTGTTATCTCGCACACATTCCTGTCGACTGCAGAGGGTGGTTATACAAATGTGTAGTGCATGATACAGGCCATAAAACATGAATAACAAGAATGATTGAATAGTGGAAACAAGCTGCAAGAGGACCATGTCAAGTGGAGAAGGTAAATCCTCCGTGTCAAATTGCTCATTGTAATCGTAAATAAAAGTGGCATTTAAGTCTAAATTTGTGTCCATGTCTATCAAATGAAACGTCTGTTTCACGCTATGCACTGAGCAACAGTTGTTTGTGACAACGTGCCAAGAAAAATGCATGAGAAGACTTCGAGGTTACTGCAGTTTGTGTGATGACTTCAGAAATCCATGCATGTCTCATCATACATCAAGCACGCTGACTTTTATTTTAACCTTCTTTATGTGAAGCATCAGATATGTTTTTTTTTTTCATTGTCTTATGTGGCAAATCTCACCATCTGTCTCTCACAGTGAGTTAAAACAAGCCATCAATAGTGTTTGCAAATACTATTTGAACCAGGTCTGGCTCTCATTTAGAAATTCCCATGTCTGGATCTTCCAGATGTTGGGAAACGTCATCTTTCTCTCCATCAATAGAGCAGGAAGCAGATTATTATTATAGCACAATTTTCCAAGAGCTTTTGAACCCTTCTCTGCTTCCCTCCTTTCTCTTCTCCCTCTGTCTCGCTGTCTGTCTTTAAACTAATGCACTTTCTCTGTCCATCCCCAGACTTCCTGTTTACATTTTCTTCACTATTCCTTTAAATCACCCCCCCCCCCCCCCCACCCCCATTTTTCTCTTCACATTGACATCACAATGTTTTTATCTTTAAAAACCCAGTCGCACTCCTCCTGTCTTTTCCTAGTCATTTGATGCCTAGATGTTTCAATGAAAATATCACGTCAAAAACAAGCTGGTCAGCCATTGTTCTCCATTATGTGTATTGTAACTATAGTGAAAAAGTACAAAAGTTACGGATACATACACCACATGGCCAAAACTATGTGGACACCCAAACATTACTGATAATGTAGTTGAACAGTGCATTCCAAAACCATGGATATCAATAGGCATATAACAGCCTCCTTCTCCACAATTTTGGAACCTGCCTGCAGGGATTTGCTTCCATGAAGTCTGGCTCTCAGTCTGCGTTCCAATTCATCCCCGAGGTGTTGGACGGGGTTGAGGTGAGGGCTCTCAGTCAAGTTATTCCACACCAAACTCTCACTTTCACACTGTCTTTATTATGTTGAAACAGAAAAGGGCCTTCACCAAACTGTTGCCACAGAGTTGGAAGCACCCTTTTTTTTGCTTATATTATATTTTTGTATCATTATATGTTGTAATATTGCTGCAAGATCTTCCTTAATTGGAGCAAAGGGTCCCAGCTCCAAAACATGAACGGCCTCATAGATTAACTAACTTCGTTAATTTCAGTGGTGAATTGCAGATCCACGTGATTGTGTGTATTTTCATGTTCATACCATTATGCGCTTTCGTGTTTATGTATTGCATGTACTGAGCATTTGCACTCTTGAATTTATAAGCAAAAACAACTCTTCGCAGACAGAGGAGGTCTTGTTCCTCCGGTTATCCTCAGACTGAATGACTGAATGTCTGTCTCGATATATAGTTCTGTCTGTGTATACTGTCATTGCTTCCATCTTTCTCTCCCTCCTTCCTTCTCTCTATCATCTTCTTCCTCTATCACCCCATCCCACCCCCGTTCCTTCCTGCCTTCCACACTCCCACGATCTCTCCTCCCTCCCTCCCTCCCTCTGCCCCTCCTCCTCTCCTCCCTTCATCTCTCCTTTACCCTTTCTCTTTTCTTTCCTTGTCTGTTCCTGCGCGATCTTTCTCTCTCCCTTCCTTCCTTACTCATTTCCTCTCCCTTCCCCCCCCCCCCTTGTTCCTCCCTCCCTCTCTCCATCTGTAACCAGGCTTTATCAGTCACAGTAGGGTTATTTGTCTATCAGTTACAAGGGCATGTCTTTGCCAAGAGTGAGATAACAGAGGATGAAACCATGTGGTGGTCCTCTCTCGGTCTGTCTTCCACTCTCCTTTGTCCGTTCTCCCTCCGTCAGCCCTCCTTATCTGCCCCCATTTCCTCTGTCTTCACCCCCCCCCCCCTCTCCCTGTTTGCAAGGGCATGCACACACACACACACATTCATAATCTCCCCTTTTTTTCTCCTCTGTCTTCTGTTTGTGTTCATTAGCCCAGTGCAGCAGGCGTGGGTCTGGTTGGGGCCTGAATAGAAGAACACTGGTCTGGCATGGAGCCTGGCATTGGCCCTGATCCTATGTAACACACACACACACACACACACACACACACACACACACACACACACACACACACACACACACGCATATGCACAAGACATGCACACACACACACACACCACACAAAAAAGCTTTAGACACGCCAGCACGTACATATGGAAGAAACACAAGCGCTCAAAAACACAAACATGCATGTAAGTACAGACACACATGTGCAGACATTAAAACCCTTACACACACACTCTCTCTCTCTCACACACACACACACACACACACACACACACACACACACAGGCCTTGCATCCATCCATCTTAGCTCCTTGATTAGATTAGGCATTATTAATGGAGGGCCTGTGAGCCGAGCAGACAGCGGGGTCACACCGAGTTTAATTCCATTCTCAGATAACTTCATTTGGCCTGATGCGATTGTTATTGCCCCGGTGCTAGATGTTTATAGGAAACAATAGCCCCCATAACACATCCAGACATCCTATTTAAAGAGGGTCAGCCAGGGGCATTGGATACAGCAGCTCCTCTTCCTGCTGCAGTGAGTCCGGTGTTGTGGCTGATTTAAGGGGTTGGCCATTTCCCATGCTGGGGAAAAGAGGATTAACGGGCGTATTGAAATGTATTACCTTAGCCGAGTGAACGTATGCACCATCGACGTGTGCTTCCATTGCATATGGATACGCAAGCGAAAGCAAAGGAAGCGGTGCTGGAATTTCGTGATAACCCTCCGTGTGGCTCTCAGCGAGCAGTAAATCCAGCTTTTTATTGGTTCGACTCAGGGAGCTCTCTTACAAAGAATAAACATTAAGCGTAGATGGCACAAATTTATTATGTGTGGTCGTCGACAAGGCGAATAAAGCTGTCGAAGGGAGAGTGACAGAGAGGAAAAGGGGAGATTGATAAGCACAGAGAGAAGAGAATGTAATTAAACTGAAAGAGAGAAGGATTTTGGTTCTGAGCAGCGCAAAGATAGATAGATAGATAGATAGTCTTAGATTTGCATCGAAACTCCCCTTCTGACTCCAAGTCATAAGAAATGAACACTTACTAAGTATAATTCAAAAAGCCGTGCTCATTACATGTAGGAAAATATGACAAACCACAATCACTCTTTTGAAATCCATCATCAGTAACCGCACTATTTGCTGTGACTTTGACCACATGCAAATGCAGGGAAATAGCGCCCTCAGAAACATCCAAAGGCTAAACCAACTTGTCCGCGTTCCTGCTCAAAATTGATTTCCACCCATTTAAAGTGAACGAGCGAGCACGCTGGACATCAAGTGAGCCGCTCTCTTCATTTCAAAACACAGACCACATTAATGGGAGCCGGGTTTCATGTTGAAACATTGCAGCCTGTGGAGTGCCATTCCTTGGTTTCCATTTAGAAATTTCTACGCCATGTCACGTTAATGTTATAGCCACTGACATTTCAGTCATCACCTCATCCGAGCTGAGGTAATGCCTTTTGGTTTGAAACCAGGGGGTGCGGAGTAAGAGAGTGAAAACAATGAAAAAGTATTGAAACCAGTCCAAGAGCTGTTAGGAGAAAGCTTATCGTGTATCGTATTGCTGCTCTGTAGTCCTGTTAGTGTTAGCATGCTGCTGAAGGACCGTTCTGTGCGGGTGGGTTTGGTCTGTGTAGAGCCAGAATGGAGGCCCCCGCAGATCCAGTTTCCCCCGTGATGGATGAGTTTGGCTGGAAACTGTCGGTGGAGCTACGACCTTGTTGATTGCATGCATGTTTCATGGGGTGATGCCGTGGATTGAGGCAACAGCTCCCCTCTCACCCGAAACCTACAGCGTCCTCTCCAGGTTCGCCCTCTTTCTCTGATACAATCCAAAAATGCTTTAATTGCCAGGTATAATACATGTGCAAGAATTGAATTTTGTTATGCTAATTGTTTAACAGAATCATGTATAACATGGTGACATGATCTTCCACTACCAATACGGTCTTTATACTGTACATCGACATTCATATTTATATTTTGGTTACTTAACATGTGCTGTTGTACAAAACTACAATCTCTAAAAGAAAAATCAGTTTCACTTCCTCTTTTACCAACTCTGCATTATGCGTGACCGAGGAATGCATCATCTAAACCACAGCTCCCTTTTGAAGTGAGGCTAGAGATGTTTTTGTTCTCATAACCTACACAGGTGCAAGTAAATAAGCCCAGTTTAGCTCCTCGTGCATTTGTACCTGATGAAAATAAAGTGATTCTGGCTCTGAGATCCACGCGGTGGTACAGGAAGGGGGAAAGGGAGCTCCAGTTTCTCCTCACACCTGGTGCTAGCTAGCAGCAGTGCCCAACCCTCTGAGCACTACGGGAGAGCAGACTCACCGCGGACCGTACAAGCTGTTGGAAAACCCTAGGTGGCCATAATGAGAACGTAGTGTAATGTATCACACTGCCGGCGCTATTGGAACTAGAGGCATGCTGGGCTTGCAGCAGACGGGAAGAAAGTTAATCACTGACTTAAGGGCTATTCTCAAAAGTTTCTGTCCTCAGAATTGAAGGGAAACTTCATAGTGATGAAACATTTGTTCACTGTGGCTTGAACGGTTTTTATGGATGTAATGATCAGTCTAAATCTTTACATGGCTCCGTGACAGAGAAATCCTAATAATTTAGCCTGTTTGCCCAAAATAAATTCTGATATTGAATGTTCAATGAATATGTTGCTGTTATAAATTGAAACTGCAGACAAACTGAGAGCCAAAGGCTCTTTTACAGTTTCTTCTTACTGTCTGAGTTTTTCAGTTTTTGAAAAACAGTTACCCTTATGTTTATTCTGTTGCTCCATATTCAGAAACCAGATGGTCCCCCTGTTATTTTTCTTTGTAATAGCACTTATCTTCAGTAACAACTGAGAGTTTTATTTTCATACCAGCAATCATTTTGAAAACGTAGGTGTAAATCTAAAATCTCATATCCATATTAAAGTTTATCTGTATTTACAAATTCAATGCTTCATTTGAATCAAAAAAGGCAAGTGAAGGTTTGTGTTTTCAGCAGTTTATGTAAACATATGTAAAACTACTTAGCTTGCATGGTAATAAAAAACATATATACTGTATATATGTATATATACATTCCTCAGAAATTATACACAAGCTATTATGTTCAGCTGTTTGCCGGTGTGGCTGGTTGGCAGTTTGATCAGATACCAAGCGAGTTTGATACTGTCTACTTTTACGTGCAGTGTGCCATAATTGATGGTTGTATTCCAATCAGGGGCCGTAAAGCTGTCATCATCAGTCCGGGCTGCCAGAGGTCGCTTCCTCACTTCTCCCTCTGCACTGCCTGTGGTTTGTGTGCAAAACAAACAACTGATAACAACTAACTCCAGATAAAGGAGTGGCGTTTTGAACCAAGAGGGAAGTCGATAATGACACTTGGGGTTTGTAGAATGATATGTTACAGTGTGTACACTGTTGGGAGTAGAGATGATCTCGACATGGCACTGATTACAAGTCAGGAGATAAAGAGGGCACTGTTTGGTTTTTGTGTGTGTGTGTGTGTGTGTGTGTGTGTGTGTGTGTGTGTGAGAGAGAAATGTTTCCATACTGGTGGTAAGGTTTTTATTGAACGCCCATATCACTTGGCATGCATTGATGTATTGTGTGCATGTCATGTGTTTACTGTATTTATATGGCATACTTGTATTTATGTGCTATATAGATATAAATAAAGTTTGTTATGTGCATGCAGATGTCAATGATGAATGCCTGTGTCTGTGCACATGCACTGTATGCAATTGTGTATGTGTGTTAGAGAGAGAGAGAGAGAGAGGCCTAATGTAGCCACATAATGGAGTAGCCATGCTGAGGTGAATAATTCATATCTGGATGGGAGCTCAGATGAGGATATCCAACCTTTTTTAATATATTAATTTATTGCATGGCAGATGAAGGCTAAAATATGCTAGAGTGCTTTATTAGCTGCAAATCTATGTCACTAAAAGGCCTTTGTTTCCGTGAGGTCACTGGCATTTTTCTTCTTTGTCTTCCTGGATCAGAGCCAGAATCACTTTGTTTTGATCAGGTGTGAATGCCAAGATTATTCCTCTTTATTATCATCTCATCATGTCATCTCCTTTTCTCTTCCTCTGTAATATATCTCTCTGTATTTGTATATCTGGCATTTATTTGTCTTATACCTGCACCCCTTTATCACACACTAACACGCTGTAAAGTATGATGAGAATGATTGTGTATTTAATCACGTGACTTTAACTTTATACTGAAACTCTTTACTTTCGGATGACTGTAATGTGGAGATTCTTGGAGTATAAGCTTCTATTATTGTTGTACCTCCTTCAGGCGACTTTGGACAGCTGTGTCAGGTACAGTATATATGTGACATGCAGACATGAAAAAATATGATAATGGCCCAAATGCTGTTGGATCACTCATTATTATATAATACCTGTCTGAGGTTGGGAAGTGAAAGTCTACAATGGAGCTTTAATATGACATAAAGATGCATGGCTACAGGCAGCGGAAACTTATGATGGCGTATGATGATGGAAGATTAGTTCTCTGGTTGTTTGATCATCCTCCAAAATGAGGGTTCAGGCCGCAATGACAATGAGTATTTGCTCTGCTGAAGTCTCCTTGTGTGTTGCATTCAGTACGACTGCACTGTAGCGTCAAACTTTGCATTTGTGTGCTCAGATTGTTTGATTCGTTTTTGTCTTATTTGCCAAGACGTTTATACAAATCAAATTATCGTGCAAATGCCACTGATTTGCATCGGCTCACCTAGAACTGAATGTAGTAAAGACATACTGATGAGACTGACACATAAACTACATTTTGCTGACAGACACAAACTGGCTTTCTGTCCACAGTCAGTCCACTCCATGGCTTTCTGATTTGGTCATTATAGTGATATAGTTGCTTCGACTGTTTAACTTAAGTAAATCCATACCCACCAGCAAGCACTAAAGATGCATTTTTAAGTTTGTTCCCATCGTGTCCTCTCTGGCAAAATGGCCTTGAGAAAGACAACTGAACACTTAACTTGCTCTCCACAGCTCTGACCTCTCCAGTTTAATGTGTTCATGTCTATCAGATGGGTATGTGAACAAACAAATTCCTAATTACCCTCTGCGGAATAAGGTGATCGAGTGCTCTAAAAAAATCTCCTCCATGTACACTTTAAGACTCTTTATAGAGACATGTTATGTGCAAATCCATTGCTTTGGAATGGAGGAAAACAGCATTAGCCCAGAATGAGAAGGCATGAATATTGCATCAGAGCTTTGTTATGCTCATGCTCTCGTCTCTTTTAATGGTGCACTTTACCAACTAGCTTTATCCATTAAATGAGTGTGCTTAATGTGAATGTATGTGTGTGTGTGTGTGTGTGTGTGTGTGTGTGTGTGTGTGTGTGTGTGTGTGTATGTATGGGAGGAGGGAAGACAGAGCCCTTATTTACGTGGATAAGTGATGTGTGCTTGGCTTTCCCTGTGCTTGAGTCTATCTTGTATAAAACTGATTCAAACTGTCCAAAAATGATCCAATAGCAAATTATTAAACCTTAAACAAATTATCTTACGAAGCCTAATGGCCTCTACTGACTTCAGTGAAACTATAAACGGGGGGAAAAAAAAGAAACCTTAGGCGGAAATGTTCCATTTCACGTCACCTGTGTGGAACGTCACACAGTGAGCTCAGCATCGACTGGACCTGTGAACAATCAACAAGATAATTCCCAGCGCTTATCTTCTAAGATAACAACTATGGCTGTTTGTTTAACTTCTACAGTGACCTCTCCGTTGTTGCTTGCCACCCTCCCCCCTCTTCCCCTGTGATCAAGGTTGGGAAACTCAATACCCTCGATGTGCTCTGTTTTCACCTGGTCGTCACGGTAACCCAAAAACACGGGGCGGTCGTGAATGAAATTCCTGTGTGTCATCAATCACTGGCCGACAAAGCCGGGATTGTTGTGGTCTTTGAGTGACGCGGGGGGAATGTGCTGGCTGAGGTTGAGGCTGGGGGCCTTGTGCGGTCTGGACCGGCAGGCCCTGAGCTGAGACCTGGATGTTTACACTGCTCTCCTGACACTGGCACTGATTCAGGTTCAGCTCAGAGGGAGAGAGAGTGAGAGAGAGGCTGTTGCTTCCCTGTTAGTGTTGGATGTGAAGACAAGGAAACGATGGAATTAATAATCTGGTCATTGTTTAAGAAGTGATAAATTGTCTAAGAAACAGTGTGTGTGTTTTTTTGTATGGTTACTGTGTACTTATACACATGTGGATTCATAGGAATATTGGAATTCAGTATGGCAACATACTTCAACATGAGGATGAACAAATAAGTATGACCTATATGTAGTTGTATAATTAGCTTAGCTTAGTTTGTAAATGCTAAAAGGCTGCATTTATATGGTGATGGCCTCTCATTCACACACACACTCACACACCAATGGCAGCGAGCTACCATGCAAGGTGCTGGCCCGACCATTGGAAGCAATTTGGTCTCATTTCCTCATCCAACAAAAGGCTCAAACCAGATAAACTCTGTAGTTTTGAATTAACTTTGCCCGTGCAGGAGTAATGTACTGATCTACGGGATTGTGAACATTCAGACTTCAAGCTTCTCAAAGGAACAATTTGACGCTTTTATGACTAATTTGCTTTCTTGCCGAGAGTTAGATGAGAAGATTGATACCACTCTCATAAAGGTGAAGCTACGGCTAAGCTAGCTGTTTCCAGTCTTTGTGCTAAGGTAAGCTAACCAGCTGCTGGCTGTAGCTTCATATTTAAAGGCCAGATATGACAAAAAAAAACAGACAGCTGCTCAGTAAACTCCGAGTCACATGGCCACCATTTTTGCGTTATAGACAGTTGCTTTTGAACAAAATATTTTTCTGGTATTTTTAATTGGAACCTGATTTGTTAGCTAAGCACATGTTTGTGCCATCTCTCGTCAACTACAATCTTTGCTAGTACAAGAATATTGATATAGCCTATATATTCTAGACCAAGTGCAATGTTGCTAAATGCAATACACAGTGCAGTGTATACAGTACAGAAGGTGTGATTGCTTGCTAATGACACTACTAAGCCTATGGGCTTCTCTTTCACTCCAAAAACCTTCCAATCTCTAAATCTCCTTTCTTAACCCTCAGACTCATTACAGTGTCAACACTCAGCCTACTTGTCTTTGCCTAATCATCCATGCATCCTAAACCCAGTCATTAGCATGTATGCATGCTAACAAGGCTATCAGGAAGGAAGGCCATGTGCCATAATCCCCCTCAGCATTCCCACTCAGTAACACTGGGAATCTGGTTCACATTTGTGCTGCTCGCTGATCCGTCTTGGAGCGTTTGGGTTCAAACTGGGAGGAAGGAGGGGGTTCTCAGATCAAAGGAACACTTTCCTAAAACGAAGTCGGTATTTTGTGGTGTATCTTATCAATGAACAACAGTGTTCATAAATAATGTATTTCTGAAAATGATTTTATTCAGTGTGCCCTAGCTGCAGGCTGACATTTATTATTCTATATCTATAAAATATAACGTGCCGTGTAGGGGTGTCATTTCAACGACCAACCAAGGACTGGTTACCTAGCATGCTAGCCATTCAATTCAGCTATCATATTCCTCACTTCTACGTCAAACTTCTACACTGCTTTTCTTCCACTTGCCTTCTGTATTTCCTGATATATCTTTTCTCAGTACAATATTTTCTGTGTTACTGTGACTTTTTAAATCTAAATTCCCATGAAACAAACTCTTAGCAAGAAAGCAAACACCAGTAAGCACATTTCCTAAAATGTTATTCCTTTAAGGGAATCTGACAGCCGACCAACAACCTGTATGTGTTTTCTTGTCTCTTGCTCCTCTGTCACTGAATGATAATAACTGCCTGCTATACAAAATGTACAAGAACACACACACACACACACACACACACACACATAGCCATGGAGAAGGCATTGCATCACTGCAAACATGGCATCAGTTAGCGTTCTTTGTCTTCCAATAACAGTGACCTTTCCTCTCACGGCGGGTTGTTTTTCTAAAGTTCACAGTCGATTCAAAGCCTCTGACCTCCATTTTCATCTATGTTCTTCACAATACTTCGACAAAGAATAGGAGTCAACACTTCCTCTCTTTTGCCTCTGTACCTTTTTAGCTGACCTTTGACACAAATACTGTTCCGACGTGAGCGCACACGCATGCACAACACAGACACACACACTCGTACATACACAAAGAGGCGTCTTTTCCTGCTAAGACTCCTATTGTCAACAGTCGCATTGGCGAGATCCAAGAGCTCTATGGAAATCCTCCTCTCTCTACTTCTGATTTACAGAAGCCAATATGTTCAGGCTTCCTTGTTTTCTCCAGCGGGACGTGTAGCCCTGACAGTAAATCTCTATCACCAATACTCCTCCATATGGCTGCATGAAAATTTCATTGTGGAGAGCCGGAGGCTAAAGGGCCTAGCTGGTGGAGAGTAAGTGTGTGTGAGAGAGAGAGAGAGGAGAGATTCTGAGATGCAGTGATTTGGGGTCGGTTGACATTTGCAGTGGTGGGGAGTTTGTTGTCACGGGAGTGTTGTTGGTGCGTCTACATATTTGTGTGCAGGTGCCTGCAGTTTGTATGTATGTATGTATAAAACCGGGATTTATGATTCAGTGTGGGTCCATGTTTTCCCTTGAAGGAAATTCAGTTCTTATATTATAGACTGCAGGGTTAGGCAGCATGTGTGTGTTTGTGTGTCTGTTTGTGTGTGCAATGCCAGATGAAATTTCTTTGAAGATAAAATATTATTCAATTTCCACATTTCTTCGGGGGGACCTTCAGAGACGTCAGACCTCCATCTCATCTTTTTGAGTTAAAAAGATCACTAGATTCTAATCTGTGTTGGTATTCACTCTCAAGTATTTCAATATTACAATTGCTATGTTGTAGTTTTTGGGACTAATTAGCCTTCCAGAGGTGCCAGATAACATTCACTGTACAAAGGCAGCTCAGATGATGACTGGTAAGTTTTCAATCACTGCTGTATTGTTTTTAAATACCTTCCAAAGATTGTCTAAACTTCCCGGTATCCGTTGCCTGTGTTGAACTCCACCCATCTGGTTTTGCAAGCTGAGTAAAATAAACATGGCATATTATTTGGAAATCCTATGACTGACTCATGTGGGGCTGCAACAGAATCACCTGCAGCTACTGAAGAAGGCAGCAGGTTTAAACATGTTGCTCTGCCATCACTCAGACGGTGCAATGAGTTCATAAAACGAAGCAGAATGGAATAAAGAGTCAAGAGTGAAATTAATTTTCTGCCACTGAGGTACATGTGACTCACTCACTATAATCCTCGCTGCACTGTTGGCTGGCGTTGCTGCAGAATGAGCCTTGCGCTCAGGTCTTCAGGGGAAGCAGCCACACTAGAGGTCACTGTTGTAGTTCCAGAGGAAACACGGGGAGCGGTGAATGATGATGTGAACCATAAATTAACTTGTTTTCCTGCTAGATGGTTTCATTTTATAAATTGTTGATGTCAAGTAATATTTGCCTGTGTGTCACATGAATATCAAATCCACAGAGACACCTGGTTTGGACATACACAGAGTAAACCTGTTACTAGGCTTTACTTTCCATGTCTTACAGAACTTTATCTAACAAATAATCTTTTCTTATATGATGCTTTTCTACAACGTGCATTACATTCTTATTTTTTTTCCCATTGTCACACTCAAAAACTTGTGCTCTTGCATTGTGTCATTTCTTTGCCAGAGAGGGGAGAGGAAGGTCTTTAATATTTTAAATGAATATGGAGTAAATGTGATGCATTACGTGGCCTCATAAATATACAATACACTGCTCTAATATGTCCTTTCTCTATCACAGTGTGTTTTTATGTCAGTGTGCGCGCGCATGTGTTTGTGTCTGTGTGTATGTATAAAATGCTGTGCTATGTTTCATAGGATGCATTTAACCATGCTGGGATGAATTATCACTAAACAACATACTGCACAACAACCAGCAGAAATCCCAGCAATGTTTCAAAAAATTTAATTCTCACACGTTTACACTCAAAGGTCTTAAAAAAATCATAGACGTAAAGATAATTCATTATTCACATATTATGCACCTTGCAGTTGTGACTGGTTGGCTGTGAACTACATCACCTGTGATTAATCATTCATAGGCTCCATCTGTGTCCTGGACACTCAGTCAACAGCAGACTCCAGGGTTCTATAATACAGCGGGAAAAAGGGACTGGGAGACACACTTTTCATCTACATAAATAAGGGACATATAGGATGGAGACACACACATGTTGTGTACAGACCTCACAAGACCAACGTTGTTTACTTGTGGATGCAGACAACAAGGTTTCTATATGAATCCTGACAAGAAAAGTCTTTAAACTTATAACGATATAATGGTTGAGTCAATTTAATGTTCCATAATAGTTGTTATTCTATACTGTTCAGCGCAAGTCCGATTATCAAGGCAAGCTGTGGAATAGCGTGTCTATCCAGTTCAGGTTTTGTGAGGACAATCCCTCAGTGCTTCCCTGTAATATTTCATTACAGCGGATTTGTTTTGGTTTTGGTTCTATATCCTTCAGCGGGTTTTGGTTTGATTTTGGTTTTAGAGAAGACAAAACCGAAGAACTACGGATGATTTGGGAATTTAATAGTTAAAAGTGATAATTCTAATCACTGGCCTTTCTTCTTGCTGTGTGTTTCGGCTGGAAGAATCGCTGAGCTTGGTTGATGTATTCCATTATTTCTGTAACAGTGGTGGCAATTTCCTTGCTGACCCAACAATGCTGAATGAAAGCTGAATATGGGAAAAATCTGAGCACAAATCACATAAAAACACAGATGCAGGCATGCACAAACAAACATGCACAAAGCACTTTGCTCATGCAAGCCTGCACACATACAAACATAGTCACACATGGATGAAAATACACACACACACACACACACACACACACACACACACACACACACACACTGAGCTGCAGTTCTGTGCTTGATTGTCTTACCATCAGTCATTCTACCAAGTGGTAATTGAAAACACATCTCCCCCAGCCCCTGGCACCCATTACAAATAAGACACACTGGGGCTTTCTCCACACAAAACAAAGCATAATAACAAATAGAGTCAGAATGACCAACAGAGAAAGAGAAGCATGCTGTAGTTTTTGGCACAACATGAAGAGAACAAGCTCCCAGTGATTGGTGGAGGGCCAAATCCATATTTTCAAAAAAGGGAAAAGAAGAAATATATGTTTCCCTGACAAACAGACGCAGCACTTGTCCCGAGCCGATTCATAAATCGTCATTTCTGAGCTCAAGTCTTTGGAAAGTCTATTAGTTCCGGATGTCTTCTTATCCTCCGGTTTCTCTGAAATTTTAAGCATGAAGCACACAGAAGGTCAGATGGACACAGAGACAGGCAAACGGAAAGAAACAACTATAGATACACATAATGCATATTTCTTATATACATTTTAACATAAACACACTGCAAAAAAACTCCATCTCATAATGTAATTTGAACCATAAACATTTTATTTAAAAAGAACGTTAAGGAATCTGCCAGTTCAGTAACATTACAGTATTTCAGTTGGAGATTTTAGTGTGTTATAGTAGGAGTAGCAAAGATGAGGAGCAGGCTACAGAGATCTGGTAAGCTCACATCTCACATAACTCCACAACTTCAGAGTTAAAGCCACAAAAGGCTTTATACAACTTTTTTTACATGGACAGTAGTACTCCCCAAGACCTGTCAAGACACATTGATGTGTAAGATTGGCATGCTACCCCATTAATGACTTGACAAAATTAAGATTTTTGTACTGCGCCATCGCCTTTCACCAAAGAAGAAAAGGAAAAATAGCTTCTCATAGCCAAGCAGTATTCATAAAAAGCTTTAATTGTTTCTATGGCAGAGAGTGCAGTAACTGCAGCCCGGGCACCGACACATGAGTGCCGGAGTGCAGTAACTATGCAAAGTGCAGATACTGTATTTTGGCTTGGTTTTTAGGTCAGTTTTAACAGAAATAACACATTTCTAGGGCATACGATTTTGTTATATAGTAAAACAGATGTCAGAAAGTCCAATACAGGTTATAACTCAATTTTGACCAAATATTTAGTTACTGCATTTTGCCTTTTTGGGGCAGAACGGGTCCTAATGCCTATCACATGTAAAACTTATTAAAATGCATCACATTTGTCATGACCTGGAGGTACGAGAGTAAACGACACAAGACTTAATTGGCAGCTGAGAACGATAACACCTGCGAACAGCCAGCGTCTTGTCCATGTGGGTGGACTGCATTCTCCACACACACACACACACACACACACACACACACACACACACACTACCATTCAAAACAAAGGCTGATCAGTGAGGCAGAAGAAAAGTGAGAGGAGGTGGAGGGGGGCGGGGGGTTGGGGTGGAGAAAAAAAGGCGAGGCTGACAAGCAATGATTGATGTTCAACCATCACGCTAGGCCTGACACTCATCCCTCTCCCTCCCTCCATTTGCAACAAAGTCACCAGTGTGTGTGTACGTGGATGGATGCATGTTTTCCAGTGTGTGTGTGTTCCAGACTAAAACCCATTCAATCAATAAAGTGAGGCTCTCTGAATCACAGGGCAATAGGCAGATTGCTGACGAGACAGAAGAAGAAGCGTAGGAGAGCACATTTCACATGTAGATTAAAATCCTGGCATGGTAACCTTTAGTGTGGGTTGTGTGTGGGCGGTTGGTTTGCAGTGTGTGTGTGTGTGGGGGGGGGGGGGGTTAGTAGCATGTAAACAGGCCTTATATGTCAAGGTGGCATGTGTGACATGGGGCAGGCATGTTTCAACACTATTGATAGACAAAACCAACGTCGGGGTGAGTTGGTCACATGTTGTGGGGACAATGTATTCAGACGAGCAATGACTGGGCCGCAGCACATGTAAGAATGTGAAAATATAAAAGATCTCTGACATGTCAAAATACACTCAGGGGCCAATATGAGAATACAGAAAAACACACACACACACACACACACACACACACACACTGTATTAGCTCCATTTCAAAATTCACAAGCTACCCAGCTGTATTAAAGTAATATAATAAATATTAAGTAATAAGTAAAATATCCAAACCAGTAATTTAATATACATTATTCTGCTGAATGAGTACCGTTTACTTTTGGTACTTTAAGTATATTTTGATACCAATACTTTTGTACTTAAAATTTCAATGCATGATTTTTACTTGTGACAGTATTTCTACATTGTGGTATTGCTATTTTTACTTATGTAAAAGATCTGAGTACTTCTTCCACCACTGGCCTTCACATTCAATGCACTAAACACTCAGTCTGTGGTCTTTCCTTGGGAAAACTTTTCTGGTGCACACAAAATTATGCCCTTGATGTTGCCGGCAGCAGCAACAGCAGATTGTTTGGAGTAAACAAAAGAAGTGGGAAGTTGGTGTCCGTCACAGTTATGTTGAACCGACAAAAGAAGAAGCACCATCTAAACTATTTTTTAGCATCAAATCTAAGGACAAGATGTCCAGTGGAGAAACATAACAGCTGTGATGATTAGCGGTAAAAGATGGGGCCAAAATTAAAATACAAGTAAACACAAATCTTATAGATTATCCCTTTGAAAGCTCTCCTCATGTGTCTGCAGTGCTGAAGGGCCACAACTGATTCATGACTTTGTTGGATTTGTTGCACACGCTTCTGTCTTCCCCATCAACCCCCCACACTGTGCAGTCTGTTAAAGAAAAAAAGACCTAAAAAAGAACCCAGTGACGCCAGTATAGCCTCTCTTACATTGTCATAACATTAAACAACTCCAGAGTGCTATCTCATTGCACTCAATTTTGAGGTCTTGAAGCAACAACCCATTACTACAGTGAACGGTATTTTACCATATTTGTATTGTTCCTTCCCTCCTAGTTAAGTGAAATGGTTCATAAATCAAGCATCTCTCCTTGTACATAAAAGGAAGCAGTTCACACATGGAGATGAGCAGAGTGTGTTTGCAAGGGAACGATAAATTTCTCCAACAACCGCCAACTGCAAAGTCTGAGGCTAACTCACCCTGGACTTTTACTATAAACCTCCATTCTGGGGCAGAGTGTGTATTAGCTGCAGGGATGAACCCTCCATTTTGGCTCAGATGTCTCCCCTGTTTCCAACCTGTCTTCACGTACTGCAAACTTGGCGACTAGCTAACCCAACAAAAATGGGTCTGTTTCAGAAGCTAAACGCATGGTGAATTCCCACGCTGCCAGGAGGGCCCCGGTTCCTTGTGAAGACTTTCAAAAACGAATCTTCAAACAAAAACATACAAATCTGTTCTCCCCGCTCTCAGCGGAGAAAACACGGGGCAAAGCCTTGATGGAAATGTTTCATTTCTTTTCCTCCCAACAGATGCTAAACGAGCAGCACGGATCTCTCGATTTGCATCTTTAGTTGCTTTGTTGATTTGATAACACATATTTGCATTTGGAAACAGCTCGAGTAATTTGACTGGGGACTCCCAATTTGCCTTTAAGGAGAAGACTGTGCTGCAAACATTG
This sequence comes from Enoplosus armatus, assembly GCF_043641665.1. NCBI lineage: Eukaryota > Metazoa > Chordata > Actinopteri > Centrarchiformes > Enoplosidae > Enoplosus > Enoplosus armatus. The sequence continues at coordinate 5,180,972 of NC_092191.1, read as the reverse complement.
CTTTGCTGTGAGCTGGCATTCCTTTCCTTTGCTTCCTACTTGGCATACATTGTGTTTTTGAGAGTATGAGGTGGAAAAAGGGTGTATAGTAGTGAACATAACAAAGAATTATCGTCTCATAACTCTGTGAGAGAGTGTTGATCTTCTGTCCATATGAGCCTCTTTACACCTCTCCTATCTGTCATACTTTATCAGAGCCAGGAAATGGAATTACTGACAATGAGCAGACAACGCTGAGTGCTGGACCAGGACCAACCTCGGCCTCTAAACTGGGTCTTGTGTTTGTGTGTATTCTTGTATTCCTATACTTACAAAGAGAAAATGACCCCACACCCAGCCCTCACGTCTTTAAGAGGCTATGTGAAGGTCAGATGTCATTTTTTAGGATCAAGATTGGAATTAGGTTTAGGACTGGACTGGAGTAACGGTTAAGGTTGTAGCTTTGTGCAGAGCGTTTACACAGTCAACAACCAGCCTTGTCATAACTTCGGTGTAATACTCTATAATAGTTTCTACATGTATTCTGCCCCTCTGGTGCTGTTTGAAAGATTGGGTGGATAGTTAGCATGACAAGTAAACTGAAAAAAGAAGAAAAGGCTACATAGTAGTTAAAAAAAAACCTTTTACTTTACAAACATTAGAAACACATCCAGGCCCTGATCACTGTGTAACGTGGCCTCTCTCTCTCTCCTCTTGCCACCAGTCTTAAATGAGAGCCAGATGATCTAACAGTACGAAAGGCCGACCATCATTAGCCACTCACCATCAGCATGCAGGCACAGACCCAGCATGACCCTGAAAAGGTCAAGACGACTAACGTATGTGTGTAGTGGTTGTGTGGAGCACTGGGGAACCCTGGGACCTCCATCCCACCGGAGATGGTCAGCTGGCAGGTGCTTGTGGATTCTGTGCGTGTGTGTGTGTGTGTGCGTGTGTGTGTGTGTGTGTGTGTGTGTGTGTGCGTGGTTGATCTGCTTTGCACATTGCTAAGGGAACCCCTTGGCCTCAACAGTCTTGCTTTCCCTTGCATTTTCCATGGTGTGTTTCTGCATCTGTGTACGTCTGTGTGTGTGTGTGTGTGTGTGTGTGTGTGTTCGTCCTGCATCTGGAGTTCCACTCAGCTGGCGTCTCTTTATGCAGTCCTGCTTCAAATAATGAACTGGGTCTCTGCACAGCGGGGGCCATTTTAACTCGAGAGCACACAACTCCCAGAAGCTAGCAGCACTTAACATTTTAGCACCTAGCTAACATATTGAGTCTCATACTGTACAACAAAGCAACAACTAACCCTGCAAGTATTGAGTCCTTCAAGATGAGCCGACATTGTGTGAGAGCCCTGATATAAAAATGATTTGCAGGCTCTTTCTCCTCAAACTTTTATAATAACAATAGACCAATAACAAAGTGTGTATTAGAGAGCTAATAGCTAGCTTCCCTGCATCTGCTGCTCCTTTTTTTTCCTCAGGGAAAGATTTGGCACCTCACTGTAAAGCCCAGCAACAAAATTACCTAAGCCTAAACCTGTCAACAGACCATTACAGCCCACGCTGACTATTACGGGCTGGGGAAAAAAGGGCCAAAGCCATTGTAGCGCAAAGGTGTTGGCAGATATGGGCCTGAGGAATGTGGCAACAGGGATATTTGTTGGCTGTGTGCAAGAGAGTCTTGTTTCTCAAAACACGGTTAAGTCTGCAGACCCCTATCAGCATGCTTAATAAAGCGTGGTGATGCCGGGATATCAATACGGGATCAGTTTGGATGGAGATGATTTTAAAAAAACATAGCGATAATCCAACAGGGTACAAGACAAGAATTTTAGAAAGTCAAAGCTTTCAGTGGGCTAATAAATCCTTCACAAGAGGTGTTTTTGTATGTTACTCCTTCCATTTCAAAGCAATGATTTAGATTGTAATAACAAGACCTTGGTAGACGACTTGTTACTCCTTATCACTTTCACGTCTGGAAGATTCTGACCTTTCCGTGACTTATTTTCATAGAAAAGATCTGATTAACTATCTCTCTGATTAAGTAGTCGTAAATCGCTAGGATAAGAGTGTCAACTAAAAAAAATTAATGTAAAGTTGTAAAGAAAAATCACTTTCAGACTCTCAAAATCACCAAAATTGGAGGCATGTTGTTTTCACACTAAAAGTAATATATTAAAGTGTAAATAATGCTATACATCACCATAACACTTTGTACATCATATTTAGAAACAGAAAAAAAAACATCAGCTTTAATGTCTTACAATCCTGTGATTCACTCTTTTTTCTATGAAGCTCCTAAAAAAATTCTGTTTCATGAGAGCAGAAATAAAAGCCGATAAAATGTGCAAAAAATGTGTCGAAAAAACGATCTAAAAGATGTTTTTCTTGCAGTGCTAGACTCCCCGAACACCCTGAACTCTACACTTAAGCATTGCCCCATCATGCTCGTGGGCTTTCCATCACTGTCCTCCACGGAGGGAGTGGGGGAATTTGGCAACTCCCTCCTCGACCCCCCCCCCCACCCCTCCCAGTGGGGAAGGCGGTCATACCTGGGGGCCCATGAATGGAGCCCTCAGGTAAAGCGCTGTTGAAACAAATCTAAAGCTGCCTAATGACACGCACCGTGAAACTCTTCACAGGTCATTTACGCTGCTGACAGGCTGCTGCCACAGCGCTGCACACCTCCTCCTCTATAGATACACAAACAGATGAGAGAAAGATAGCCAGAGTTAGAGAGGAAGAAGGAGTGGAAAAAAAAGAAGCTGATGTATGTGTGATATGTATTAGTCATTCAATGGGAGGTAATCTGCGAGCTATGAAAACAGTGTTTAGCCTTTCTGCAGCGCGGCCTCACAGCATGGGAAAGCGATTAGAGATACTATCTCCAATGGCTTCTCTGCACTTGGGTTAAGGAGGCAATAGCTACCTCGGGTCGTATTTCTAAAGACGTTTAATTTATGTTTGCTGTTCTTGGAGTCTGTTTTGTGGAACAGTGGATGCCCTTGGAATATTTTGGCTCATATTAATCTACTGCAAATGCATCGGTAATCCAGCACACTAGTATGCCTCCAGGTCTCATTACTCACTTCCGCCACTTCAACCCCATACTGGGATGGGTGTAGAGAGAAGGCAAGGAGAGGTAACAAAAGGGGAATAAATGCTAGTCTTCCAGGTCCAGTTCCAAAAACAGTATCACCTTTGATTTTCTACAGTAGATTGCCAAATTTAGAAGATATAACTGGATGCTTGAACTGAATTCTCTATGCTTCTCCCTACTTTTAGCAGTTTAGTGAAGCAGTTTTCCTTCTGGACTCACAAGGCAAGAAGACGTCATGTTAAAACTGTGAAATTACACTTCCTTGGATCATTGCAGTCATTCAACCAAATGACATTTGAGATACAGAATGAAAGCAAGATGGAACCCAGTATGATTTCTGCCTTTTTGTCTCCTGTATTTATGGTTAGTGGATTAACACGAGTCAGTGCTGGAGCGCTCTTGTTAGTGAGAAGGTTTTATAGTCAACTTTTTATTAACTCCTGAATGAGATCGAGCTTCTGATTCCAGATCTATTGTTCTATTGCTGACAATGACCTCCCAGTGAAGAGGTTCACACAGGGAATGAATTAAGTATCACATTATTATTATTGTTATTATTATTGTAAAATTGTAAAAGAAGAAACAAGACCACACGATTCACACTAACACAACATGTATTTGTAACGTTGAGCTTAAAGGTTATTTTTGACCTTCGAAACAGCAGCTTGACAAAATAATTCCCAACACAAGCTCCAACTTACTTGTTGTTTCTGAGGCTTTCGACCACATCTCCTGGCCTTCCTTAGCAGATACAGTTCCTTGTCATTAAAAAAGTATTTTGAAAATGCGTTCTAGTCAGTGATCATCAAAAGGAAAACAACCAGTGAAGACTAAAATCAAACAAATTCTAAGAGAAATGTTCATTCATGCTTTTAAATCTTTAAATGACCCCCATCCTTTTTGTGTTGATGTTGATATTACTACTTGGTATGATTGAGACTATGGCTTGACCCCATATAGATTATGCCTATAATGGTAGATCATCTCTATTCAACAGATCAAAAGACTGGGCTTCAGGTAGGTTTTCCTGCCAACACATCCCTGGAGGTACGTGTCTTGCTAAAAGGCACCTTCACAGCAGTTTTTGAGGGAGATAAGACCATAACTCATTCAATTTACCCGTCCAGAGGGAATGTGGATTCATCCCAGACATTTTTTTTTCCATATCCTTCATCAGTGTGAGTCCTGAACCTGTGACACAACAAAGATATTGTTTTGATCCATGAAGGAGAAATCCTCTTTTCACTTAAACACCTACACAGGGGGGGTCAAAGGTCAGGCTCAGCACAGAACAACAGCCTCTAAGCTGTCACGCCTGGAGTGCGTCGTCCCTAATCATTATTTCTGAGTGCTAAATGTGTAAATGAAGAGAAACATCTTGAACTACTACTTTGAATTGTATGTGAGCTTACGCCGTCTTCGTAGATGCTATAACATTTCAGTGTATTTATCACTACAGTTGCTGAACAGACTGCTTCTGCCTTCCATGTTTAAGAAAATATTTCAGGTTGTTTGGGTTTTTAACTTTCCCTAATATATCAGATAACACAACAGAAATCCGTCCATCACATACTCTCTTTTTTCCCCTTAATTGTTACCACACCATCTCAGATCCTTTCCCAACTTCAATTAACGTCTCCACACATCAGTTTCAAGCTGCAAATTCCCCTCTTCCAAAAATGAAAACATTCACATAAGAATAGACAGTTTAAACAGGTGCCATGGTAACATAATCGTCACTGCGGCAATTACTGCCTTATGCCTGACTAACAGCCATAAATCATTCTTTCCCTACAAAGAGGACGTTGTGGCGCCCCACTCCCATCCAATAATCAGAAATTGCTCCATGTACGGTGTGACGAGTGGGCGCTGAAACAGCCCATTCTTCTGTTTGGCGGACGATATTTCGCTCTCTATGGCGACATTACAGGGATCCTTCAGCGAGCACGATATTGTACCTGCTCGACACCTGTTAGCTTTAGCCACGGGTTTCATCAGATAGTTGAAATAAATACTAGTCATCATCATAACCATAATCATAGTCATAAAAACCAGGGGCCTTTATGCTGTTGCCAAATTGCCTTGCCATCTGATTTACAGCCGGACTGGGTGGGGAGGGGAAACAGATAGGGCAGGGAGGAGGATGGGGCCTATTTCGTGCTCTGAATGGGATAAATACTCAAATATACACACCTGCAGACCACCCGTCACACACACACACACACACCTGGGAACTCACAGGCATGTAATGGCTGGGGATGGGCTTGAGGGAAGAACACAGAGGAATTCTCTTGGGATTACAAAGAGGAACATTGTACTGCCCTCACACACAGTGCAGCAGGTGAGCAGAGTGATAAGGGGCCAGAGGACAAATTAGCCCTCCATATTAAAATAATCCCTCATGTCTAATAACAATAATATGCTCCACGCTGAGGCTATTGCACGTTCACAATGGTCTTCCTTTTCAGGCAGCAACTTGTTGAAAACAGACTTGAGTGTTTGCGAAATGGGTCCATCATATCTGCTCGACCTGTCATCAGTCCTGAAATACACAGAGGTTAGAGTAATGGATGCCAATAACTGCAGTAAGGAGGCAGTCTGTGTACACTCAAAATCCTGACCAGCTGTTTGATATAACAGTAGAGCCAATGGTGCAGCAAAAAAGACATCCACAAAGTGGGGAACTCCACCAATTTTACACGAGCTCCAGTTTAGAATACTACTCCGCCTGTGAAAACAGCTGTACGGTCGTCAGTGGCTCTGAAGGGAGTTTGGAAAAAAAAAACCCTAATGATGTCTTCAGTGTTATCTGGGCCTGGGTTTGAGACCCAAAATTTTTAACAGAAAGCCTGCGTTACAAACAGGAGGTTTTGAAAGAGGCAGGAGAGGTCATCTGGACAGAAGCTATCCAGTTGCATTATGGGAAATGTAGAACACATTATTCTTTGGAGCTTGTTTCATACTAGGGACTAAAAGTCAGGTTACATCTCAGCCTCTGCCGCTTCGATCTGTTAAATCTGACTAAATCACTGGAGTTCAGCTTTAAAGCCTGGTAAGCACATGTACAGATTAAGTCTACCAGTTGTCGTTTGATGTTCATTTTGCCTGAAATTGTAATGAGCTTGTTGAAGTGTTACTGGAGTAGCGTTTTACACGTGGTGGCTGAAACTGTAGTCTTGATTTTCCTACTTTCTGTTCATAGTAGAGCTGCACAAAGTTACGCTGACTTTTCCTCTTTTTGTCAACATTGTTGAGATCTCTGTCGTCTTGTTTGAATAAACTTTATTGGAATTGTCATGTCACAATAGTAAGCATGGATCACCACGTCGAGGTCGGCCAATGAACGATGGATCCGCACAGTTTGAGCATAAAGAGGCAGATTAATGTAGTGTGAGTTAAAATTTAGGTAAATTTCAAGAATTTTAAGGTGTGTCCACACCACATATGATTGGGAAAGTTTATTCATTCATCATATTTCAGACAACTGAAACTACAGTTAAATGAAACAGCTACAAACGGTGTATTTCAGCAGCCAACTGTGTTCAGATATTTCTTTGTGTTCATGCAAGGCATAAACATCATGAAAGATAAATTAGGAGGCTGTCTACAGTAAAGTCATTGATGTGAAATAACAGGGGCTGGAGTCAGAGTCCTTGTGACATACTAAGGCACTAGAAACAAAAAGGTCACCAAAATGATCAAAATGTCTAGGAATCGTAGTGAGGCATTCCTCATTCCAGTCGTATCCCATGGTAATAAGAAGTTTTCTAAAAGGTGCATAGCATGGCTATTATAATACATAGTGCCCACAGAGGAGGGTCATAACACTGTCTTTGCAGCATAATACTTGTGCAAAATTGAAAGGATAAAACAATGTGACACACACAAAACAAAAGCGGAGCAAAACAAAACCAACAAGAAATACAAAAAAAAAAAAAAAATCTACTGAATCATGACATGCTTCTTTTTTTATCTATAAAACAGACATTTTCTCATCTATGAAGTTTGTAGTTTGGCCCCAAAGCAAAGTTTTACATTGTGTTACAATACTGTCTTAATTTACTTCAACTAAAACAATGTTCTTTTGATGACAAAGTTATGAAAATTGCCAAATGTACATCAGTAGAAGCTGTAGACACATAATCTGTCTGATCACATGATGAATAATGTCTGTCAGCCCTTGGCATTGTAGTTTGAGACGTAACACTGAGATGGAACTACTTACTTTTAAACAAAAGCAAAAATCAGAAAAAAAAACATCTTCTGTCCAAAATGTGTGCATGTGAGCTGAAATGACGATGATGGGAAACAACAGTCAGTAAGTGTCAGTCAGCAACAAGTCAGGAGTGTGAAAAAGCTAAGGAAAATCTCTTTTAATGTGATCCCAGCAGCAGATCTGAGACTTGCATCAAACCGTGCATAAAACTTACTTCTCATAAACTTGCTTTTACATTAGCAGCAAAAACATCCAGCAGCTCTTACAAGAGGCGCTCACTTGTTTCTGTCCTTTCTGTGCAGACAGTCAAACAAATCATCCAAAACCTAGTGATCTAATACTGAACTATTGACAATAACATGACATCATCTTAGATAACATCTTGATAAGGAGATGGCTGAACCACTGGTATGGAGAGATTACAGGATAATAATATCCCTTCAGTCGAGATGGGGCTCCTCTATGGTTTTGCGGTGTTCTGCATTCGCAGTCGCCTCCTGGCCAACGCTTCCTGTTTCTTCCTCTCGATCTCAGCTGCAGAGCACTTCCCCGTCATCTGGCTCGTGACAAAAACTGGAAAGGAGGAAGGAAAGTGAGAAAAAGTGGTTTGCTATGGAATAACGAACGAGAATTAAAACACTTGCAAAGACCTGAAGAGAAAAATGGGAAAATCTGCAACAACTGAGTTTTAATTTGTTAACATAAAAATGTTGCTACCATAACGAGGACCAGTGGGTACCCATGGTGAGGCTTTGGAAGTACAAAAAAAACCTCCATGTCCAGAAGAAAATCAGTCTGCAATTCACTGGCAATGAAGCTTCCTGAGGTTTGGACTCTTGACAGCATCACAAATTAAAGCCATGGCGCTATGTTTACTTGCTTTGGGGGGGGGGTTGTTCATGTACACATGCACTGAACTGTCGATGATTATAAGAACAACATGTGACATCTGTTTTACTTGTGAGTTTTCACTTCAATATCCAGTCTTATAGCGAAGTACTGAGGGCAATAGATGGAACAGACAAACTGCAAAGATGCATTGAATTAACCTAAATAGCCCTTTACCAAGAAGAGTAAAAGCACTGAACTGTGTCTTAATGGAAATACCTTATTACATATTTTACTTAACATAGTTTATCAAATGTATTTTCTCCAATTTCAGACGATCATTTGTTTTGAAGAAAAGTGAGCATTAACACATTTTCCTTATAGCTTCTTTAACAAACATGCAATAACGTTATTACACATTCAAACTAAAAACATTTTAATCTACATTATCTTCTAATATCATGCTTTAATAGAGCCCAAGTGCAAATATCAAAATTCAGACCGCTCACCTTTGTTGCTTATAACTGCTGAGTCGGATACATTTCTCTTGAAGGCTGTGTGATGGGACTTGGAGTTCTGTGGCGCTCTGGCTGTCACTGTATGTGGCTTCATATCCACATTAGCATTCCCAGCCTGGAAAGTTCCAGAGGAGTCCCTACACTGGCTAAATGTGCCCAGACTCATGCGGCTTCCTGGGAGGCTCTGAGACATCCCTGATTTGTTGTTGGCACCTTTCATGGGAATGTTCCATCCTTGGTAGTTCACAGTTTCACAGCTAGTCCCCGGTAATGAGTTAGAACGAACAAAAGCACATGGTGACTGTCTATTAGCACTGGCACTGGCATTCACGGACCAGGCCTTGTCGATTGGCAGAGGCGCGGTGGTTTTTTGCTGTCTGTCTCCAGCAATATCTTGTTTTTCTTGGCAGTTACTGGTGCTCACTTGCTGTGGCTGACTGTTTGAGATCCTCTCCACGCTGTCACATACCTGGTAGAGAAGCGCATCATCGTCCCCATTATCCCATAAACTGTCTGAAATGTCTTTAACAGAGTCTGCAGCTACACTGGTCTCCTTCTGATCATTAGTGATCTTGTCAGGTTGAGGAGTAGACAGTGTCTTTGTGGGAGCAAATTTCTGGACAGGCATCTTTGATTTAGGTTGTATAACAGTGAAGCTGGACTCGGAAACTTCCTTGGCAGCTGGCCTGGTCTGGAAGTGAGAGTTGGGCTCTAACTTGAAAGTGCTTCGGTTGGTAGTCTTTGGTTTGGGACACAGTTCCCGGAGTGCACTGTAGCTTGGCTTGGAGTGCAAGTTTGAAGGCTGATGTGCAGAGTTTGTATTTGCAGTAGGCTTGCAAACAGAGGTGAAGCGAGTAGTGTATGTGTTAGTGGTAGACTGCAAGGTGGTTTTAGGGTTGGTGTCATGTTGCTGGTCAGGATCCTGGGTCATCGCCAGCACAAAAGAGTCATTAAGTAAGTCATCATTCTCCCAGTCGTCATCAAAGTCATCACAACTGTTCCCACTAAAACCACAAGATCCTTTTTCTTCAGCAGGATGTGCAGCTGAGCCAGACTTGTCAGCTGTCTTGAGATCTGTCCCAGGTTGGTCTTTTATTTCCTGTGAACAGGCTGATGCTGAGGAGCCCTGGCTCAGCTGGCCGCTGACTATCTGAGTGGAGCAGTCAAACAGAGCGTGCAGCTCTGCCTCCACCTGATCCGATGAGGATGGACACTTTAGGTCCTTCACATTGCTAGGGAATGATGTCTCTGCCAGTTTTGTTTTGGAAGTGTTCACACATTCGTTGAGGTTGTTGTTGACGGTGTTAAGCTGTTCTGAAGTCTCCCTGTCTTGTTGCATGTTCTCGTCAAACTGCCTGGCCAGTTTCATGAGGTCATCTACACTGCTCTGCCTGTAGAGATGAGACAATAGACAAGGAAAATAATTAACAATCCAGAAAAAACTGTAAAACTACTACTACTAACTGACGATAATTAAGAGCTACAGGTAAAATTGACCTATACTCCTTGTATATAGTGTTTGTTAAGGTGGAGAATAAAACCACAGGTCCACAGTCACTGAGTATATGGGTCAATAAGCTGATTACACACCGAGAGGACTTCTTCCTGACTCTTGGCTTTGGAATGTCCGGTGTGCACGGGACAGCACTATCACCTATCCACTGCAGAAGAGGAGACTCAGTGCCCCTCCGTTTCACATCCTGTGTAAGACACAAGCAAAAAGTTCAAAATATGAATCAAACAAGCTCAAATTATACAGCACACCGAACAGAGTGACCAAACTACTTCTTATATAGTCTTAACAATAAAAGGACAACATGGCATTAGAACATGTTGATTCAGTGGTTAGTTTAATGTTTCTGAAGAAACAACTTACCTTTGGAGCAATGCGGTTGACAATATCAGATATTTCAACAACTCTGGTGTTCCTAAGCCCTGAGTCAGAAAACAGATATAAACAAATACGCATGTCATATATTTCATATGACAATTAGTTGTATCTGTGTAATAGTTTACATCCCCACAACATCTGGTCCTTGAATAAATAAAACAATAAGTGTTCAGCAGGTGTGCATGATGTCATTCATGTAGAATCTGTCATTCAGATGTGGTTTCTGTGTTGAGTATCGTTTACCGGCATTAGCTGGAGTGGGAGATGTGGGATCCCAGAAAATGTCTTGTGATGGTTCCACATCACCTGGAGAATCCCCATTATTCAGGCCGGGGTACCTGCTGTAGCCTCTGCGCTTCGGACTCTGCAAATCTGTGTGTGTCATACAGATGTCAAGTGTTAGGCTATATCAGCTAAATGAAAACAATCGCACAGTATAATATTCTATTGTTAGTTATTTTAGTGCAAAGCTATACATTTATGCACTCTAGGAATCCAAATTCAATCTCACTCAGAAGCTGTTTTTCTTTCTCACAACGTCATGTGGAACAATACGGTCAATAACTTATGAATCCCTGTGGTTCCTAATAAAGGTTCGTGGTGTGAAATTAGTTAAGTTAAAAGTAATGAAGTCAGCTAGCATGTTGCCACTGTGGCACATTCGGTTTGATCGCCTAATGGCCGCCGCCACTCCTCCACGTAAGCACATCGGGTTCAATGTCTTCAAGCCATCAGTTTACTCCGTTACTCAGCTACACGCGCTGAGCAACAGATCGTTGTTGATTTTCAATCCTTCCGCACCCTCACCTTTACACATGGGCGATGTTGTGCCAGGCATCTGCTTTCCTGTTTTCTTGTCTTGTGTTTTGCTGTGGCAAAGTTTGGAAACACTCCTCCACAGGTCAGTGAACTCACAAGTGCCAGCAGCTGACTGCGACATAGTTCACTAAAACAGCAACAACGACGCAACTTCTGTTGGACATTATTGTATTAACTTGCTTCGTGGATGCTCCGTAGCTCACAACACAGCGGCTGATGCTTTGTATTCAAAGTTTGTTCTATTTTTGTTTTCCGTTTGTTGTGTTTTTTTTTTTTGCCCTCAGCTCATTCATTCGGAGCACGCCGCCATGTTTATCCGCGACGTCATCAAACTACGGATGCCGGGCAGGTTTTGTCGCAGTTCGTTCGACGGCGCGACAACCGTTTTCAAGAAGCAGGCAACACTTTGACTGAACACTTTGACTGAGCTGTTGTAAGGTATGTACGAAAATAAGCGTGTTAGAAAATCTCTTTTATCAGTCAGTGGCTTAAACTATTTGGCAAAGTAAGAATAATATATCTCAAACATTATATAGTTAGCTAGTAAGCTAATTCATGACACAAATACAACAAAATAGCAGTGGTGGAAAGTAACTAGCTACATATCAGGGGGACGTTTAACCTGGATGTTAATAGTATAATAATAATAATAATGCTGAGACCCCCTGAAACCTCTTTAAGGACCCCTGTCAGTCTTGGGACTTCAGTTGTGTACTGGTGCTTCAGACTACAGAGCCCCAGTAAACACATAAAGTGTGTCTCATCATGTTGTCAGTTTCTGGCAACATTACCATTTGTCTGAAGAAACAATTATACACAGTCTTCCCATTTCAAAGTTAGTTTCAAGACAATGGGGGCTCTGGGGGCAAACTCTGTGCTTTATCTGGGAACTTCATGTAATACAGACATTACATCTGAGCGTGTTTTACTCTCGGCTTGTTGCGAGCAGTACAGTAAATATTATGGTAGACAGCCTGGTACTACCAAGTAGGTCTACCCATATGTTTGGCCTGTAGTTGTGCAGGCTTCATTGGGCTTGAAGCTTGTTTGTTTGTAGAAGCCTTGTTGTGAAGAGTGTTGTTTGTGTGGACTGCGTGCCTATTGTCAAATAAATCAATCACACTTTTCATAAATGTTTATTATGTGATTCAAACTAAATTTGTAGCCTCAATTCATATAATATGATGTTTGGCAAAAATGCCACAAAGGTCTGTTGAGGTTACCACGGTACTAAGGCTGTAACTGTGTCTGCAGCTGGTTTCCCTTTATGAATATCAGACGGGTGAGGATCAGCCTTCACTGTACCTTTTGTCAACAGTTAGTATTGTGCTTCAGTAACAATCAGATATCAGCAGGTCAGATAAGAAGACAACGTCTAATAGAGTCAATGTGAGGACATGGGTTTACTCAACAGTATAATATAGTTCTTTAGTTCTTATTTTCTCAGTTCGACATTTGAATGTCTGTTTCTGTCTTGATAAAGGTTGGCGGACTGTAAACACCGGAAACAATGATGGAATAAGTCCACAACTTTATCATTATATCCCCGACAAAAAGTCTGATGTGTTGTATTTTTTTAATATATTTGAATGTTGCCAAATAACCAAGACCAAAACCAAAATAAATAATGGGAATCGGAATGTAAAATTTGGATGAAACTGTCCTCATCTGCTTCACAGTTGCTAGCATAAGAATTTAATTTGCATTAGTTTTAATTCAATTCAGTGTCCCATCTTGTTCTTAGTCAGTCAAATATGCAGAATGCTGGCACGTCATATCAGCTATTGGCTGTCTTCAATCCAATTCAGTCATCCTTCAAAGTCTTTTACTTTTAAAGACCCCCTTGAGACATGTTTGAAGACATATAAAAATAGTCTGCTTGGAATAATACTTTGTGTCTGATACAGTTTTTCCACAAAGCACTTCAATCACCTCTTTAAAAATCCTCAAAATTACATCTACTCCTTCTCCCTCATTGAGAAATGCTGAAGCCACGAATATGCAAATATTTTTCGGCTGGACGCAAGATGTCTCCTCCTTCCATGATGTGCGGTGGACGCTTTCTTTGACCATAATTGGCTTCCAAAGTGTTGTGATGTCACAGAGTATTTCTTGTATGTACATGTCTTAAACTCAGATTTAAGGTGAGCACAGAGAAACGTCCCCCCTTCAGCAGATGAATGTGAAAACAGCCTGCTAGTGTCAAACTCTGCACATACATCATTCTGCACAGTGAAGGTCAAACATCAAGTGAAGTAACGATAAGAAAAACACATTTTTGAGCGGAGGACTGCAAACGTCAGATACACTCTCAGTGGTAACAGTCAAATATCAGAGTTTTGTCTGCAGCTCACTGAAGTATATTAAGGCAAGAATACTTTCATGACCAGTCTAAAGTGATAACTGCTTTAGAGCCTAAAGATCAAAGGTCAAAGAAACGGTGCACTTTGGGTAAATATGTCAGCGAGGCTTTTTTGAGCCAAGGTGACTGACGGGTCAGCAGCCTATCTTTTGTTTTAGTGTGTTTAGGGAGTGAACTTCAGTCTCATACAAATTTACACTTCTAATTGAAACCCATTTATCAAACGTGACATCCAGTTCTGGGTAGTTTGAACACCGCCTCTGTCTCCAGACTATTTTTCTGACCTTTTAGACCAGTCTCCAGTTGTTTCTACTTCAACTTGGATTTGTCTTGATTTTGGCTGCTTGGTTATCTTGACTTAATAAACTTACTAAATAACATTTGTATTTGTTTTTTAAACATCTGTGTTTCAAGTAGTTAAATATTAAAGAGTTTAATTCAGAGTTAGTGCAGATGGATATAGATCTATGCTTAAGAAACTTCTTGTAGGTTAGTTTTGCTTCAGAAAAAAACTTTTTATTTCCTGTTTTGGTCTTTAGTCAGAATCAAAAGAGACAGGCCTTGGAAGCTGTTTGTGACTTAGCTAAACCTTCAAGATGTCTTTCATTTAAACTATATTGGCCTTTCGCTGAGTGAACGTTCAAAAACTTGGCTTCTTGCATGCATACGTCTTAGTCAAATGAGTAATTGCTTCAGTGGTTACAGGTTAGTGACATGTGAGTTGATGATTCCAGATAAGTCCTTGTGCTGTTGAAACTAGTCCATGTTTCCACCATCATCATCCTCTTATCTGTGAGAGCTGAGGAAACATGATGAATGTTGCTGTTATTTATTTAACTATGTCATGCATTCATACGCACACACACACACACACACACACACACACACACACTGTATTCAGAGTTTCCACTGAAGACACTGTAGGACTCTTGATCAAAAATGAAATATTTGGTTTTTAAAAAATGTGAAACTTTACCCTCTTACTTCTGAAGGGAAATCAAACTTTTGACAAGAGATTGGTGGAGGTTTAATGATTTAATGAAGTCACCTTTGGGACATTTTAGGCACAATGTTTATTCCTCTTACCTTGTGAAACACGCGCATTGTATTCCGCCAGAGAGGTCAGAGGTCATGGTAGTCAGGAGGAGCAAGTAAGGATGTGAAATTGAATCAATCGGTTAATGTGTATCGTACGTTTTTGCATTTATGCAGATTTGCTGAAGATGATCAGATTGTCCTGATTTGATCTAATCGTCATTATAGGATGCAACGTTAATTTAGCAGGTTTTGCATTAAAGAATTTTGGGATGTGAACGCCAAATCAATTACGAACAAATATTCTAAATTGAAAAGAACTGAAGGCTTTTGATTCTTCAACACATTTCTGAGACTATACAGAGCAATTTCCAGAATAAAGCACTAGATGGTGCTTGTATACCTCCTTGGCATTGTGTGTGTGTGTGTGTGTGTGTGTGTGTGTGTGTGTGTGTGTCTGTCTGTGTGTGTTTGGGGGGTGGGGGGGTGGGTGTATGTGTGTGTGTGTGGGGGGGCGGGAGAAAGAGAGATACAGTTAGTAAAGTCAGTGTAGACTGGATGCAGAGAGATTTGTGAAGAAAATGTTTTACTGAGGTGCTGTTCTGCTGCTGCAATAGTATTTTGTAACACACACACACACACACACAAGCTGCAGTGAATTACGGTGCTTGATTATACTTGATTCTGCTTTGATTGTTTTCATTTGGAAGCAGTTTATCAATGTAGAGAATTGGGGAAGCCAATCAACTGTGTTTCTTTGATTGAACGCCAGAAACTGTTATGAACTGACGACCTGTAGCCAGAGCCTCCGCTTCCCTGGTTAAAGCGTAATACTTGTTTCATCAAAACATCAGCAGATATTTAGCCACCGCTAACATTAAGTGCATGGGAGTCGTGGGTAACTGCAACATGTGTCATCTTTCAGACAAACCCATTGTAATTTAGTGAATCAAAAGCATGTTTGTTGCAGGAAAGAAAAATTAAGAAAAGCATTCAGGTGCCCCAGATCCTCCAGGTTGACATAAATATATGTCTGACGTTCACCACACAGCCAAACAAGCAGCAGAATATTGGACAGACAAAAACAGAAAACTAGGAATTGTGTGTGAATTAAGTGTGTTGTAATAGTGATATAAAAATGTGCAGTTATAGTGTGCCATAGTAGTTAAAATGCTATTTTTCAATTAATCAGTTAATTGTTTAAATCTTCTGTTTCAAAGGTATTGAAATTACAGGGCTATAAAACAGAGAAAAGCAGCAATTCCTCACATTTGAGAAGCCAGAACCAGTTAATATTTTCATTTTTGCTTTTATTTTGTCAATTAACTTTCTGTGTTTTGACTAATCAATTAATTGACAAATCCTTTAAGCATAGACATCTTTAAAAAACGTATTTAATTTATCTATTTCTTTCCTTAGTTAAACATGTTATACGATTATATGATGTTATACACAACAAACAGCACATTTAGGCCTATAGGTCATTGTCATGTTAGTGGCATAACTGTTGTCAATGTTAAACAGGTTAACTGGAACTGCCAGTATGGATGTAACAGCGATTTAATCAACAGTTAGCTACGTTTCATGCTTCCCTTTAATGCATTCAGCTAATCTTGGGGGTATCCCCATTGCTCTGTCAAGCGAGCTGTGTCATATCACGCTGCCACGCAAATCCACGCCCGGGGGGCGCCATCTCCTGCCCGTCTAAAAGTCACCGTAACACCCTCTGTCACACTGAATGTTAGCATTTCTCAGAAGTGATAGTTAGACCACAGAATAAAGGGCATGGATGTGTCAGATTCAATTTGAATATGAGGCATCAGCCCTCCGCTGCCTTGTGTTTTTACCCGCTCTGTCTTTCCTCCTCCTCTACAAGCCTTTCCAAGCCGTGTCACGGCAGAAAAAAACTGCCAAAGGCTGCGCATGGAGGAAAGAGGAAGAACAGTTTAGCCCGAATTCTCCAAGCTAGCTTGATTCTTTCCCTGAAGCCTGTCTCTTCACCTAACTACCTACCGCCTTCTCTCATTTATTGGTTACGCATGGGTTGTTTAGAAGCAATTAAGGAGCTAATTGTGGAGATTTCTGAGGACCGGGTATTATAGTAAAAAGTAAAGCGCTAATGGCTAATTGCCCAAGCAGCTGCTAGTGTTTATGAAGGAGGAGCGAACATGCCAGGGGATCTACCGGGCGTAGACAGCTATGAGGACAAGGAGGTTTGTGTATGTGTGTGTGTGTGTGTGTGTGTGTGTTATGGGGGGCGGGTCATCATTGCTGTGGATCCCAGGGATGGCTCACACTGGGCAGATGCCAGGTAAGCAAGACAAGCTGGAGAATATGAAGCTCAAATCAGAATAGTGTCTGCATAAATAATAACCACCTCTGATGGCCTCTGGTGCTGCATCTCCAAGGAATCCATGTTGTCTTCCATGTTTGTATGTGAAGGGTATATCACAATGTTTATACCACCCCCCCTCTACTCCCCCATTCTCCCTTACCCCCACACCCATTCTGCCAGACCCCCCTTTGGGCTAGCAGTGCCTCATGGATGACAGTTAGCATGTGGCAGAGCTCTCTGAAGTGGAAGGGATCCAGGATGCTGGGTTTCTGTGCCAGCTTCACCAAGCTGGGATTTCACCCATTTCACAGTGTCTGCCAATGGCTGGGACTGTGAATGAAAGCATTTGAAACAATGCCTGGTTCTGCAGTGTCAGATCAGTGGGCTTCAGCAGTGGTTAGATGCAGCCTAAGGTGGTTTGGCGTCTATCTGAAAGAATCCCAGCAGCCCTTTTGGTCACATGGGGCAAAAAGGAAGTGCTAAAGGGCGTCCAACTGCTCCAAATGGTTGAGATGAAGAGGAGGAAGATGAGAAGGGAATATCAAAGCAGGACAGTTGTGGTCTCATTTTGATCTGGCTTTCACCTCCCTTATTTTTCTGGCGAACATGACTGGTGTGATTTCAGGATCCTGAACAAGTCAAACATTTACTGAACACATATTCCAGTTCCCAGTTGTTTTGAACGTACCATCAGGAACAGGGAACACAGTCAGGGGTTTGAAGATTGTACGGTGTCAAACTTGTTGTTCTTGACCTCAGATATTCCTTAATATGTCCTTCTCTGCCCACCAAGTGAGCCTTTTATAGAAAAACTCCTGTGGAAAACTCAAACTTCATCAACACAAATCCAATGAGAAAGACATCAACAGTACCATCCAAACTATTTGATTGACAGATGATCTCTAGAGAGACCCATGCAGAGGACAATGATTGGCTTAGCAACAAGGATGGTGAAAAAAAATCATCTCTAAGTTAAGCAATACCTTTTATTTTAAAAGAATTCATCCTTTTTATTAGGCTAACCTCCAAAACTTAATGTCAGTAATGGAATAACATAATTTTAGTATATCCAATTAACCTCTGTCTCGACCCCCTTAGGGCTTCACTTAACATAGATTCAACTAAGGTTGTCTTGACTGCAGCTCTGCTTTAGGTGTTACAGATTAGGTGCAAGACCTTTCTGTCATGATCTCCATAGTCAACATTTACGGGCAAACCTGCATTATACTACATCACGGTAAACCCTTATCCATATGTGCCGGGAGACCTCATGTAACATGTAAAGGAGACGCCAAAGAGGAAGCCATTTTGCAGAATTAAGATGCAGCAGCAGTCGTGGAGGAAGGCTGAAGCAAGAGAGCGCAGAGGGGCGGTGTGTCTGCGCACAGCACACTGTAGCAGCAGCCTACTTTGACTGCTCATTTATTCTGTTTATAATAGCAAAGCCGATGATAAATGTCCCGCAGAGTGCACATGTGCTAAAATATTCATCAATTGGAGGCCCTCTAATTTGCGGAGGAGGAAAACCAATAAATTCAGATGTGAGCGGCAGTCATGTTATATTTATATGAATATGCAAGACCATGGGTGGGACATTAAGATTAATCTGGCATGTACGCTGCTTTTAACCAATTCTAATGTTCTTGTGTTAGAAGGACACGTGTGAGAGGAAGGTGAGAGGGTGCAAAACAGAGTTGGCTGTGCTTACATGAAGGACCTTGATGGAAATTCAACCACTATTTCTCTAATGATGTTTCAGCATTTTCATGGTTAATGTGAAGCTACAATAAAACCCTAACTTAATATGCAGGATCCTCTCTGATTAAAGGAAAAGTGGGGGACTGCTCTTTCTCTTCATTTTGATTTTCAAACATATGTAATAACATAAAAACTGCCCCTCAGCGTTTTTTGGTTGTGACATTTGTCATTATCATGGCATCAGACCTATTCTTTTTCTTCCCAAACCACATTGTTTAAAATCTTACTTGATTAATCAGTTTTCCTCAGAGCAGCACTTCTAATTTTCCTCCCTCTCTGCTGCTGTATTTTCTGTCCATCTTTCCCACTGTACTCTTTGTCTTGATCTGTCCCACTCTTTTCTTCCCTCTCTGTTTTCTCCCTGTCCTGTGTGTTTTTCTCACCCTCCCTGCTCAGGTGTGTGGGGGCCTAGAGGGGGAGGAGGAGGAGGAGGAGGAGGAGGAGGAGGAGGAGGAGGAGGAGGGGTGGGGAGGGGGTTCTCCAGTGGTATACCCTGCAGAGCCACTCTCTCCTGGGGTAAGGATGACAGGAAGTCAGCCAGATGGCACAGAGCAGGTCTGCAGCATGTGACCTCATCTCTGGAGAGGCAGGAAGCAAGGAGGAGAGGAGGGAGGAGAGGAGGAGGAGGTGTGTTTGTGTGTGTGTGTGTGTGTGGGGGGGGGGGATTAAGGAAAGGAGGTGAAGAGATGGAAGGAAGATGTGAGGAGTGGCGCCGACTAAGCCTTTCATATATCAGTGTTAGCGTTTGTTCCACCAGTAAAACCAGGAGCTTTAAGATTGTGATTTATGGTAATATATATTGTTTCAAAGCAGAAGTCAATAACATTTTCATATGAATAAATTTGCACTGTTCTGCTTTATATCTCTGGATGATATAACGCATGTAGCCAGTTCATCAAAGTGTTTCCATTGGCTGTTCTGAACATCCAGTTTGGTAGGTCTTTCTGGGAGAAAATAAGTTTCTGCTGAGCAGCAAGTGATGGAATAGAAAAGACGTAGGTTATAAGATGAGGCTAGTGATTTTCTCAACAAACCCCATGAACAGACCAAAAGCAATAATGAATTGATCCTATTAACAAAGTTTACCTGCATAGCCATGGCCTGGTATATCTTCATTTTGTGTGTCATAGAGCTCCATTGTTGTCCAAAATCGATTGAAAACAGTCTCCAACATATGTATTATTTACTCTTGTTTAGTAACATTTGCTGAAAACAACAGTTCCCAGCTGTTTTAGGAAATTATTTAGCCTTTTCTCAGAACAAAACAATATATTTGTGACCTGTTTTTAAAGATTACATCTTCAGTAAGAACCAATGGGCTTGGGGCTCAGTGCCAAAGACAGGATAGGGAAGCCAGAAAAGTAAGCAGAGATGGACTTGCATGTTGATCGTTTTGGGCCTTTCATGGTAATCGTTGACAGCAAGAAAAATACAGAACAGCAGCAGCCTTATCCTCTAAAAAGACACATTTTAGAGCCACCCACACTGTTTGATTAACATACATACATGCAGAAATACAGTGAGTGTTAGATATAAAGACAAAGTTTTTAAAAAAGATTAATGTAATCACAAAGTTACAGTTGTGACTGCATGTACAATAGATGTTGGAGAGAAAGAAGGTACATTGTAAACAATAAAGACACTTTATTTATTCAAGAGAAGAGTTATAATGCTTTTTAGTATTTACACTTCACAGATGGGTAGATTTATGTTTGCTTCTAGTGCAAGAGAGAAATTCAGGAAACAAATATACTGTAACTCAAAACATCAAAAGCTAATTTGCATCTCCTGCTACAGTCCCGTTCTGTAAATTCAATCCTGTACAGAGTCTGTACAGTAAAACTGCCAGTTTGGTGACCTGGAAAAGACACAACTTCATTTCACCCAGCTGGAAGTCACATAAGTTAACAGCTCCCAATTTGGTATTGACATCCTCAGTGTAAAGGGGAAAAAATAAATTGACAAATTTCCCCACTTATTATTATTAACATTCCCATGCACACACAGATTTGCTCATCACATTGCACAAACTTCCATTTCATGCACAACTCCCCGTCTGCCCCAACCCTGTTCCCCCTCCCTCTGTTCCCCTCCTGCCCGGGGTTGCCTTTGATCTAAATTTGGCCTCAGTAGAAGTCTTGTACACAGTCATTTTCATATGGAGGCTTTGAACACACTGATGGAGGGCCGTTGCTGCCGCCCTCACTTTTATCCTCTGAGCCCTTTTCCCTCGGAGCCCGGCGAGCATATGGCGAACACCCCTCACCGGAGTTTCCTACAACAGGAGGGACCGCCCACTCTTAACATCTCCTATTCCCCGAGTCCTTCCATCGCTCTGGGTTTAGAGATGTTGGAAATTAGTTACACTGGTGTAGCTATGACAGCGATGCTTACGAGGCAAAGTTTTTTTTTTTTTTTTAATAGACTCAAGAGGCTTTTAAATAGCCGAGTGTCAGCGAACCTGAAGAATGAACAACATAAAGATAAATGTGGTAAACTGATATCTTGATCACACCCACCTGCTCTCCTGTCTTCTGAACCAGGGTCTATGTAGGCGGTCATCCAAGTGAACCTCCAGATGACACAAAAGTTTAAATGTTATATATTGCAATATTAAATATCTTTAATATTAAGGTGGAAAACTGGATTTGCCCATTAGATTTTTCATTTCTGCGAGTGCGCTCTGGGACATGAAGATCACCTTTCTCGCTCTGGTGTTTCACTTTGCTGAAACAGAAACCTGCCCATTGTTTGCTAACAGAGAGCTACAGTCTTGTAGTCTCCTCATCTCGAACTGGGGAGCCGTCATCTGCTGCCAAAATGTCCATCAAGAGACAACGACCAAAGCAGATCCACTGTATCACAGGCTTTTCCTCAAAGAGCTCCGACTGAATGAATACCTTTTTGGAAACCGACGTTCCCCTGATGCTCGCAGAGAGTTCAGACTGAGAGTTGTGTTTCCCCTGTGATGGTTTGTGTTAATGGGACAAAGATTTGACAGTCACCACAAATCAGTTAATGAAATTTCAGGGCTTTCATTCAGCTTTTAATGAATGTCAGGGAAAAGTCATATTCATTTGGAGATACTCAAATAAGTTAAAGATGATTTCGTATCCATTTCTTGGTAAGAATTCACAAATGCTGTAGACAATAGTATTTTTGGGCCGAAATAAACAAATATGAATGATTTTACACTCCTCTCCAGTGAGAAGAATGAACTAGTGAAATAATAAACTTTTAATTACAATCAAAACCTAATTAGAGTTGTCTAGACAGTCGTTTTATTTACTTGGTTTCTGGGGATAAAGATTTTAATCTTTCCATTGTCAAATCTTTTCCTCGTGAGGGCTGTTACACTCTACGTCTATGAACAAAAATACATGTGTACTCCGGAAGGGATACAGCATTTATCTCATTACCATTTCTTAAATGTTTACAGCCATTGTCTTCCTTTACAGTGCAAACACCACGCTTGTACATGTAAAAGCGCTGCTGGGGTTGTTTTCATGCTTTTATCTTAAATACATTCTTTCCAGATTGTTCAGCCCTAGAAACTGGTAATTACCATATATTATCACCTCCACAAGCTCCACCACTAGGGTTGCCATGTTTGAGGTAATTATATCACTCCCAAGTTGTCTGTATAATCACTTAACAGAAGAAGCAGCCCTGCATTCGTGGGAGCTTTGACACAAACAGAGAAATGTTTAAAAATCTTTCCTTTAGCCCGGGGGATACACAGATGACAATATTTGAAATTCACGGGAATGTGTGAGCTGATTTTCTGGGCATCGTGCATTGATCCCTTTTCTCAGCCTGATCTGAGGAAATTTGTGACATTCTCCATAAACAAAAAAATCCACTTGACCACAACCAAAGGACTGTGTGGAGGAGACATGCAGAAACAGGCAGTACTTTGGTATCGAGAGTCGTTGTGAGGATGTTTACCTTCAACTCAAAGGATTCCTGCTGAGTGAAATGTTTATTTTCAGCTAACATTACACCAATGACCAAAAACCTTCACATGCCAAACGTGAAAATATGGCGTCTAAGTCAACCAATATCTAATCTAATGATGATTTTTAAAGATCGTTTCATGCTTGTATTCATCTGTTTAATCATTTCTTCTGTGGGTTTCTGCCACTGCGATGGTTATAGAATCAGACCCTATATTCACAGTCTTGATACGATGTTCAGGCAACAAATATTTTTCAACAGAGTTTTGGAATGAAACTCTAATGTAACATTTATTCCTACAACTTAACCCCACCCTTACCCCAGGCCTATTTCAAGGTTTTTAGATTGTAAACAGCACAAACCATGTTGAGACATATCAGCCTCTTTCCATGCACCACAGACACCATTATCATTCCAATGCTCATTTCAGCTGACTGTGATATTGTGCTGCGTTTCCGTGTTTGGTGTTGTCTGGTTCCATCGCGCCAGCTGTTCGGGTTATTTATAACTGTGGTTGCTGATCTAAATGAGCTAGTAATTAGGCAGCAATGCTTTTGAGGAGACATCCGCTCCTTCCCATCCATCCCTCCATCCCTCCCTCCCTTCTTCGCTCAATTCCTCTCTTTCGCCCTTGCTCTCACTCTCTGCCTGCTGTCCCCAAACACACCAGGAGACAAGCGGGAGATAAAGGGGAGACTTGACTTCACTGAATAATTGAAGGGGTTTTTACAAGTGAAACAGCTCGCTATCTGACCCTACAAAGGCAACACACGGGGCCCTATCAGAGCTGAACAGAGATACACACATGCATGTGCACACACAAATGCACAGTAGGTGTCATTAGGTCAAAGGCAGAGCTTAAAAAAGCCAGACAGGTTTTAATTGGCTGCAGCCAGCAGCATCACCTACTGTCAGCACGCTGCTGACACGCTGAGACTTCACCACAAACCTCTCCGAAGAGAACAACACAACTGATAGTGTTGAGGCTTCAACAGACACCAGAGGAGTTGTGTTTGTATGTTTTCCCTCAGCTTGAACAGCTACTACCACCCCCCCCCACACCCCCACCGCCTTCCCGTCATTACAAAAGAAGGCAGAAACATGCCTGTAAGCCGGGTCCCCCCCATCTCCCCAGTGAGCACCCTTTTACCTCATGCTAATTTCCAACTTTCAAAGCTTGTAAACTTTATCTAATTATACACAAGTCGATAGACTCCCTTGCCCAGATTTCTGGCAGGTTGCGGTGTTAATTTATGAAAAACAAATCTGAAATATGCAGATGTCTTTTGTTTGAAGCAGCTGTTTGGTCCTGTTGCCAGGTTTCAATCAGGCGGTCTCTGGGGATGCCCGTGTGTGTGCGATCTGTGGCCAAGGCCCCCCGTTTGATGTCTGACAGGGACGGAGGGACAGGGCCTCAGTGCGGGTGCTCACCCACAGCCAGTGTTACTGTACAGGGTGTGTGTGTGTGTGTGCTTTTACTGCTGGTGTTCAGGTTGTTGTTTTTTCTACCATGACATAATGTTACAGGATATTTTCAGTTATTTATAAAAGTAATGAGGAATAATGAGCTGTTATACTTATCATAAAACAAACAACAGATATTCTCTCCTTAAAAATAACTATTGAAGGAAGTTCTCAGTGAAATACACAGAATTTGAGTTTTGTATTCCTTTTCATCACAATCACAAAAGACAAAGTATCTTTCTCCTTTTGACCTTTTCAAGGAAAACCGCTCTTCCTCGTCGACTCTCTCGGTTCTGCCTGCGTCCTCAGAGGATCCAGCAAAGCAGATAACGGCGGATTCATTTCTCCTGCAAAATACAAGAAGTGAACTAATGAACTCTCACATCAACTTTGATCTTTTTTTAATAATTTGAATTAAAGGATGTGTGAAAAGGCTGAAGAAACACGGAGAAGAAGTTTTAACTATCGGGATGCCAAGACGCATTCGCATCGACCGTGTTCTGACAAACGCTGTCAGCCGTATTCATTGCTAATTTATGGCGCTCATTAAATGACGGGGAACACACAAAAAATCGGAGCAATTATCATTTATCTTGATATATTATTTACTAGGGATCATTTTCCTGCTTGGTTGGGGACTGGGGTGAGAGAGACGGAGGGGAGGAGGAATGAGAGGAAAGGGGGTGAGGGAGGGAGGGAGGGAGGGAGGACCACAGGGGTTTGGAGACAGCTGGCACGAGAGAGGCAGAGGGAGGTAGAGAGAGAGACAGGGAGAAGGAGAGATGGAAGACAAGAAAGAGACAATGTGATGAGCGTGTTTGAAATGATGAAGTATTTATTCAAGGCTGCACCAGGCATGACTTTGTATAAAAAAAAAAATCAGCCTAAACCACAAAGCAGAAAAGAGACACACAAGCACAAGATCAAAACACGAAACTGCCTCCTAAACAGCAGCAAGTGAGCCCTCCATCCAGGGAAAACCGCTTTTTTTTTTATCCGCAGTAATGTACTTACGTATTAGACGGTATACTAAGACTTTATCGTTTAATAAGCGATGGAATTTGTGTGATAATAGAATCAGTCTCATTGTTTAGAGCTCTAACCAATCTGTTAACCGCTTATTGACATAACTTAGCCGACATCTAATCAATATATGGAGCATATGACATCTGGAATATGTATGATAAGAGGTGAAGAGAAAATAATGTGACTGGTTGGTTCAATCCTTTGATTTATCATTATTAACTCCTCTTAAGGTGCACTGCCCCGTACAGCTAGTACACAACGTCATGCTAGCAATATACATAAGGCTGATATTAACGGTGCTATATAATTCATATATTAACCACAGTCATGTTGACAGTCAAGAAAAAGACTGGCAGCCTAACAGGCCTTTACGCTGCGAGCCACTGGGTTTGATCTGGAAGCAAATCTGCTGGTTTACTTTACAGCAAAATCAGGTAGAGGGCGCTTCCAGAGTAAACAATGTCTTCTGTATGATTAAAGGAAAACAAACAAACACAACCACGACTCCAGTGAGTTGAGACATCCTCCTTTCAACTAGGAAATGGTCTTCATTTTGAAATACATAAACAAAGTACTGGTGTGGTATAGAGGCATCCAGTTGTCTTGATTAATGGTCTTACCTGTTTTATATGATGATCCCCATACATGACTGTATATTATGGCTTTAAGTTGCGATGGCTATCACTGACAGAAACTATACTTTACTGTGCAATCTGCGATGTTGTGAGCAGCAAACTCATGAGAGCAGAAGTCTTTGGAGGCTGATTACAGAAGAACTTTTCTGACATTGTTGATGGCGAAAGTTTTTATGATAACACACACAGCAGCAGATAATCTCCCCGATATGTCTCTGATGTCCTGATGTGTTTTTTTTTCTGCTCCTCATTACACCAGAGCTGGCTGTTAGTCATAACAATGTCACTGCGATGGCACTGTAATTAACATTATGAATATTTTCCATCCCTGCCTTGTTTTCTTTCTCTCCGCCCTTTACATTTTTCACTCTTTATGTGATCTCCATCTCCGCCTAATCTCCACCACACTGTCTCTCAGTCAGGGTTGTCTGTCTGTCTGTCTATCCATCCTTTTCTCTCTGTTTATTTATTGCCTGCATCTCTTTTTCTTCTTCCTTTCCATTTTTCCTTTCTCAGCTTTCCTCCCCCTCTCCTGCTCTCTGTCTTCATTTCTGTCTCTCTCTCTCTGCATCTCCAAGTTTTCCCCCCTTTTGTGGCTCGGTGACAGATGCTTAATTGAATGATGAATGTCCCTTTATTATGCTCTAATTGAACTGCCGGCTCTTTGATTGGCCGGCGCCTGCGCGGCTGGGTTTGTCTGATTGGTTGGATGGTGTCGAGGGTTCAGGGGTGGGGTGCTGGTTTGCTGAGTGCGAGTGGCGGCTGGCAGGAGTGGCAGCCCTACTCTCCATCTGTCTCCTCACACACACAAACACACACTCTTACTAGCGATGAGCAACCTACCCCCCAACACCCCAGCCTTTCTTCTCACCTCTCACACAAGGGAATGATGTGGGTGTTACAGAGTGCACATGCTCTTGTGAATCTTAATAAATTATGTAAATGCCTACTGTTGATGGGCCAAATATTAATTATAAGCATTTTTGGTATTTTAGTGTTTTCTGATCGCTGACACTTTGCCCTTGGGGCTGTACCATTGTACTTTTGTCCAGCCTGATGTTACTTGACTCAACTCCCTCACTCCAAACACCTCCCCCTCCTGCTTTGCCTCCTCCACCCGAGCAATCTCACACATGCACTCAAACACACACATGCGTTTAATCTCACACGCGAGGACACATACATGCACTTACACGCGCTGAAAGACATGCAACCAACGTCTGAACATGCATAGACACGCATTAAACGCGCAAACATACGGACACACACTGGTGGGTGTCTTGGACCGGCCCTGACCTGACAAGCGGGCGATGAAGATTAATGCATCCTCTCTGACTGACAGGCTGGGGAATTGAAGGGCAGAGGGCCTCGTTAATCAAGAGCCTGACAGGTGCCATTCAGGCCCTCTGAACAACCGCAGCTCCCACCACCCACACACACACACACACACACACACACACACACACACACACACACACACACACACACACACACACACACACACACACCCATTAAGATACAAACATAAAGCCTCACTAAAGCAAACCTACACACATTCCTCACTATCACAGCCCGAACTCTCTTTCCTCCTTTTCCTACCGCATGCACTTTTCCAGTTGAGCAGTTCGGCTTTAAGCACAAGCAGACTTAATCATGCACTGCCAGAATTAAAACTCATTCCTCAGAGCCAGGCTGCCGGCACGAAAATAAGAAAATCAATCGGGCGCTTGGCAGGGCTGCCCATACTCACCGACTGCAGGTCTTTTCCGTTCTCATTTGTAGGGGCCTTGGAGCTGAAGAGGCCCGAGCTGGGCCAGGCTTTATGATCATTCATTATGATTTACCAATAAGTCCCAGGATCATTACGGGCCAACCATTAATGATTCATTTCCTATTTGTCCCCGAATTTCTCCTTCGGGTCCAGAGGAGTAGGACGGGAGGATGTGTCTGTATTATCTTTGGTAAAATGAGCTGATTTAATAAAGATATTGTTTGGGCAGAGAATGAGGAGTGCTGCCATGCCATGCTTTCTGCTATTACATCAGATTTGTTAGGTAAGGATGAGGCTAAAGAGTGACTTTAAGCTGTGAAATATCTTCGAGACACATTGTGAAAAAGTAGGTGCTTTTCAATATATTCAAGCTACTTGTATGATGCGTTCAATTTCTCATTGTAAGTGAATTGCCAGTGAGCAGCACTGGGAGGAGAAAAGGATAGATGTAAAATAGCTCTTAAAAAAAACAATTCTGCTTCAACAAGTCTAGTAAGAATCCTTACAGTGAAACATTATGAACACCTCAAACATATATTTGACAAATTTATGTTTTTGTAATAACCCGGAAAAAGAGCAGCTCTGCCTGAGTCTTGATAAGTGTTAAGTTGTAATAATGAAGAGGCACATTTCATCGTTTCTGCTCTCAGCAATAAAACCAAGACCTTATGCTGTATCTCTTTACCTGCCTCTGAATGCTCCAGTGAGCCTGCTTTAGTTTTTGCAGTCTGCTTTTATTAGCTAATGGAACTTAATATTTCATGAGCTATTAATGGAAACCCAGCTTGTAATTAGTACTGTGTCAGAGAAATACGGGCATGTATCTTCATTAGGCATCAGAGCAAGTCTTTTCATCTTCATTACAACCACTCTGCATCATTTTTCACCCTCTTATTACGCCTTTGTTTTTGTTGCCCGCTTGTCGCCGCATGCTCGTTATGCAGTGGGATGGTGGTCGACGGCGACAGGGGCAGGAAGAAAAACATGGCCACATTTTACAGATGTTGAGTAACGATCCTGGAAGGACGCTCTCGAATCGGCCCCCTAATCTTCACCAGGAGTGTCATTTTCTGTGATTAAGGTGCAGCAGATTCGTCTTTTTTCAAGTTTAATGTGAATAAATATTGGTAATGACGCCACTGAAGCTACTCATTATGTTATTCAGAGAGGGCAGTGCATGGGTACTCAGCTCTTTACTCTTGACAAAACCTATTGTGTATTTCCAGGCTGAAAAGAAGCCTGATACAGATGAGAGAGGTATTAAGCAAATTGTGTTCAGATCATTCAGCACATAAGCTCTCCATCTCAACGACGCAGCCACATAGTTAATGACAGACAAGAACATTGACCTTTGGACACTCTACTCACTGTAATAGTATTTGAAATGTCAAGCCCCCATGTAATAAACTATGGATATGCCTTTAGACGGTGTTTTGACAGGACAAATTACCCCAGGGAAGGTAAAAGAGACATTTTCTTTTAAGCATTTTGATTTTTTTTGACATGAAAGCATGAAGTCCCATTATATGATGGCATATTCAACATTTTTACATTAAATACCGTAAAATTCTGTCTTAAACACTCACTTATAAGATCTGAATGTGCAACAAATTGCTTAAACCATCCTCCATATTTTCAAAATTGCCTTTTCCAGCAGTCAGGTGTGATTGTTAGGAGTTTATTGCCGCTCACATGTGGAAGAACACAGACGACAATTTCCAGCCAAAGGCCTCAAGGGCGCGCATCATTGTAAGGCAGCCATTGCTCTTTACCATGGCGATTCATGGGGCCTCTATTTCCAGTTGTATTATCTTAATTGTCTTGGCAAGTATGTTCAGCGGTTATATTATCAATTTATGGCCCCTCTCGCCACCCCATTAATCCAGCCGTTAAAACACTGTAACCAGTGGCTCAAACTCTCTGCGAGAGGAGCATAAACCTGTCCCAGGATCGCCTGTGGCTCCGGAGGCAAGATAGTGCTGTGGCAGAGGAAGGAGGGGTGCTATTTTTCTTAAACATTTTTCTGCAGGTATCTTGTCATTGCTGAGACATCAGTTGGAGTAAAATTATTGTACATTGAAATAGAGGCAATATAGAAAGAGATTCTACGTTTCTACCGTTGTCATGGAAGTTATCATCATTCCTCACTGCTAATCTGTGAGGATGGCAACACGCCTATGCATGCGCATTGCGTATTGAGTGAGGGATAATGTAGAGCAGGCTTCTTTTTTTATTATAAAACATTTCAAACCACAATGAACTGGGTCTCACTGTGAAGTAGAGATGAACTGCAACCCCAGGAGTGTAAACAGAAATCCATTATGGTAGTTAGCCGGTAACTAAAAGCAAAAATGTTGTGTTTGACAAATTAGGAGTATTTGAGCGTGAATGTTCATTCTTTGGGAACAGCTTAACTCAAGGTCCGCATATGAGCTTTTTCCAGACATCTAGAGGAGGTCACGGTCGCCAACGACCATCCTTGAACAGTCAGAGTCAGAAGTCACAATCTCCCTAGACGACCGCCTGTTAGTACGTGACCCAAGTTTACATCTGAATGTCAATGAAACTCCATCTGCTGATGAAGACTATGAGAAGCAGTTGAAAGCTCTGGGGAAAAAAGCTAGTAAATGGATCTTGAATGGAATTTTTCTGACTTCCATTTGCAGTAACAAAGCAGGCAGAGGTTGTTCCAATTACTCTGATGGAAATCGACCAAAATTACCACCTATTTTGAAAGCAGTGGAAATTGGAAATATCAGACTGCCTTCACTGTGAAATTTGGTTTCCATTTAACTGGTTGTAAATGGTTTCTACTGGTATAGTCCCATATATTTTGAGACCTTGTTGTTTGAAGCTATGGCTGCTTACGGTTAGAGCTGTGAGAGACACACATACACAGCCTCCAGGTGATGTCATAAGGCACGGGTCAAAGGTCCAATGCCTGATCCAATTACAGGCTTGTCATATACTGCACATGATCCAGATGACTGGAGAGTCACCTGCTATTTTACAGAGAGTTGCTCTTCCTGTGAGGCTCATCCACAAATCACAAGTGCAAGTAACAGCAGCTGTATTAGAAGCAAAACTAAAAGCATTATTTTTTACAAAAGACAAAAAGAAAAAGAAACATTTTACCGAACAAAGTTTTTGATACAAGATTTTCATCAATATGTGAATACTGTGTGTTTGTTTGCCTGTTTGTGTGTGTGGGTCTGTGTGTGCTATCTATTCCACCTCCATCCTTCTCCAACCTCCTCGCGTCTCCAGGCTGAAAACTGCACCAGCAGTAATTGCCTGACCTTTTACGGCAGCGAGATAGTCTCATTAAGCCTGATGGATAATGATGGCGTCTCTCCATGCTACGTGAACCTCTGTGATAATGAAACAACAGAACAGCCCTGCTGCTCCACTGGGGGGTCACGGGAGAAGGCTGATAACCCAGAGAGAGCAGCTCGTTCCTGGCTAACGACAAGACCCAGAGCCCCCTATAGTGTCACCCTTCTCCCGTACGTCCACATGGGAGATGGCGGTGTCATGGTAATGTGCTGTTCCCGTCTCCATTTTCACATTCCTCCCTTTGATTTGAGACCTTGATATTCCTGTGGTTTGTAAATCTTCCCATTGAAGAAGATGAGTCAGTGGCCAGTTAGGAAGTGAGAGTGTTAATATGCAAATTAAAGGAGAACACCGGCGTCATTTTGAGCTGTAGCTCGTTTACTTTTGTCTGAATCTTGATACCATTTCCCCCAGATGATCTGCAGTACATGCTAATAGCAATTAGATTTTTATTTAACATTAACATGTTGGTCAGGTTTTATCAATTCAGACTTCACAACGTCAAATGTTGAAGCTAAAGTCTTAAAGTGCTTAAAGTTTTTGAAGATTATTTTCTTGGTGGAGACTTCTATTTCTTCCTTTGGGTGTCCCATGATAAACAGGAAGCTCTTCATGATATGATATACACAGTGGTAGGAAACAACTCAACTGCAAAGTTCAAAACGGAAACTTACAACCAAAAGAATCAAATCACGTAGAGCTTTTCTTGTGTTACATTTGGGCCGAGCTATGCCGAGGTTATCAAACACTGTGTGCTTAAAAGGATCGTAAAGGTGTCACTTGTCCTAATGTGGGAACAAAAATAACACAGGAGAGTCAATCACAGTTAGTATACAGTTCATTCAGAGACAGTTCTGAGAATAGGTTTAATTAGCTAGTTGAAGTAAAAACACTTGTGTTTGTGCACAGAGCTTTTCATGATTCCCCTTCGCTGTGACAGATCGTCTGCCTCTCTCTATTTAAAGTGTGTGGAAGGTGTTTTTCTTTCTCTACATGGCTGCGCTGCTCTGACTGTACAGGGCTAATTTCACAGAGATAGACTTGGATTTCAGAATAGCCTTCAGACACATATATTCATATTCATCGGTTGCACACAAATGTTTAGTCTTGACCCAATTTGCTGTCAATTAGTGTGTGTGTGTGCCTGCTCATTGCTCCCTCCACAGCAGTGATAGTCGATCACAAAGTATGTTTACCTCTTTTTTTATTTATTGTCACATTGGAAACACTTTTCTGTAGTTGTAAGCTCACCTGCAGCGAGGGAGGTTAATTTTTTAGCTGTCCTTGTTTCGAAACACATTAGTAAACCAGTCCTAACACATATTTATAAAACCAGCCTGGGGGGAAACCTAAATGATTGACATGAACTTATAAAATGAGTCACAAGTACAACTGTAATAATAACACAATAATAGAGTTGTTTAGTGTTCCAATTTTACTCAGGACACTGAAGTTTTCTCTCTGACAGCAGATAAACGCAGACATTATGTTGTCCTTTATGACTGTCTTCCCAATCCCAATTATGAGAAACAGTAAAATGAAAGCTAGAATATGACAATTTTAGTGGGATATTGATGCATATAAACCCCATATCTCATATTCTGTTGGTTTTTATTATCTGAGATGTATTCACTATATTCTCTTTACTAATGCTCAACACCATCTGTGTAAATGTGACCTAAAGCTGCATTAATCAACAACTTATCTTGAACATGGCCTTAGCCAAGGCATGAGCCGGTATCCAGGTTACACATCACATACACCCTTATTGAGAAACGTAGTGTGATATATGGCAGCAAACATGTCATTTTCTACTGCAAGGTCTGTAATGTCTGACATCAAAACAGGAACGAACACACTCATTGGACTGATGTGCACATACACACAAAGACAAGGGCACATGTACTTTCATTAATTATCAATTATTATCAGTCAGCAGCTGGTCTTCAAACAGGGGACACGGAAATTAATTAGCAAAAGGTTCAGTTTGGTGAAGAGAAGCCACTCGTTCATCTTTTCGTATTGTGTCAGCCCAATATTCACGCATTTTGGAGTTTTTCCAAACAGGTTTTGAAGCAAAGTTACGCTGACATGAGTGTGGTGGAATCTTCCCCTCAACTGAGATTACAGCAGGAAAGTTATCCAACTGGACTTACAACAGAGATATACGGAGGTATTTACATTAGTGTGTTGATTTGTGTTTAATTTGGTAATAATGAAATTGTCGACACAGGATTCAACACTGCCCAAATGGATTCTAATAAAGGAGAGGATAAGAACCAAATCAGTGTGTCCTGAACTTCTACTCGAAAACACACTGCATGTTGAATGTCTGAGCTGTAGTATTATTATTATGTAGTAGAATAGACAGGAGAGAGTTGGGTGGATGGGCTGGGGGGGGTCGACTAGAGGGCAGATGTCCCAGTCATGCAGCCAAAGCCAGCAGGGGGTGCTGACACCCTGATAACCATGTGCAAACTCCCCCCCTCCTCCTCCTCCTCCTCCTCCTCCTCTCTGAATGTGGCTTGTGGTCCACAGCTTCTCTTCTGGCTCTGGGAATCTGTAGATAATCAAGCTTGTTGGAGAGTCAGAGTGTAAACTGACTGCAGTGTGTTTAGTATTGACACAGAGCATTTTGCTAAATGCTGCAAAAGTCAGCACGTTGTAGCGAAAGGTAAAACAACAGTTCACTTTAGGATTTCTGTTTTTTTTTAATACAGTTTTTTCCACATGTACTAATTCAAATTGGAATAAATTAGGAAGTAGAGGATCAGATCTTGCAAATTCTAATTTCATTAAGTTGCCATGTGATTTCTGTGTGAGTTCATGTTTATCTGCATAATTTGTTAATTGTCATGTCTCACACTATCCTGTATTCATGATAAAACTGGTTATTGTTTTATCAGAGATTATAATATAATAAGACGGGTGTTTCCTGTATTGTACATGCTGCATGTGGAAATAGGATGAAATATCAGGTCACATATTCACTACTGAAATGTTTCATTAATTATGAAATAATAATTATTAATCTGAAATGCCCTAATTATTAAAATAGCATTGCTGTTCCACCAATAATTTCCTAATTAATATTCTAATTATCATACAGTTGAGGCTTCAGATAGTAAAACACGTCTGCAGTCTGAATTATTTTAACCAGGGAGTCTTCATGAGATTTAATAAGATATAACAGAAGATTAATGGAGCTGATTATTGAAACTGTTGTAGTGTATCAGAACTATTGGAATTGATGAATGATGATGTGCGAAGCAAAAATAATAATATTATAATAATATACATTTTTTAATTTAATTATTAAAGACAAAATGATAAAAGATGAATTCACAGCTGAATTATCAAAAGTACATATTATGCTTTCATTCAAATATCATGTATGTATAATTCCTAAAAACAGATGTATCATAAACATATCGTGTTTTTAGTTTTTTGTTAATATATCTATCTCTCGCTGAAGTGAGTATATGAATCATCTCAGCAAATCTAAACCTTCTGCGTTACCTACATATATGGAGAAAGACTGTGTTGATTATTTCATTGTTGACATGTTTTTTATGATAGATGTACATTTACATTTAAATAACCACGCTAATAATTCTTGTACACTTCTATACATCTGCCTCTCATATTATATTAACATCAAAAAGCTTTTGTCCATGAGTCGTTTCAGTGTTTTAAAGGACCAACTTTCCAAATGCGTATGAATAGAAACATGATCGTTTAATATTTGTGAGCTCATGTTGTAATATTGAGCTGTGTGGTCGGAGCTCTTGTGTATTTGTATTAAGTGATGTATTATCGAGTTAATTCTGGGCTAATTTAAAGACGTAAACTCCACAGTGACTGCGGTGTTAGGTGACAGATGACCTGCACTCATGTGATGAGTGAAATGTCCTCGGTTTACTACATTATGTTGATATTCTGTGAGCTAACTTCAGGCCTATTGAAGCACATTGGCTTCTGCAATGAGAGCTGCGTTATAAGACAAATATATTCAGAAAATTAAGGTCAATTTGTGAGTTTTATTCTGTACTGCTGAGATCATTTACATTATATATATAATATAGGTTTATTTGTTTTTTGTCTTTTTTAAGATTAACAATAAAAATAAAAATTGTTTTTTTTATGCTACACATCTCCTGAGTTATAACACTTTTTATTCTTTCATGTAGTTTCCCATTTCCTATTTTATTTGTGCAGTAAAATTTGCACAGTGGTGTTTTAATGCTGCATCATAGCACGAGCTCTGCTGTAAGGCACTGGGCTGTACAGCGAGTGCCGTGTGTTACGTGCCAGCTGTGGGAGTGGGTGGGCGGACGGGGCTCGCGCCAAGCCAAGCAGGCAGGCTGGAGTGGATCAGCTCTGTGATACTGCAACCCCCGGGGTCTCACGCCCCAGGGAGGGGTCACAAGTTCAACTCCCTCGTCTGCTGGTCACACAGAAACCCCAGGCCTCCCCTTTGTGTGTATGTGTGTGTGTGTGTGTGTGTGACTAGGTAGCAATAAGGCAAAAATTATTCTGAGATATTTAATCCCAACAACCAGGCAGATATTAGAATACCACATAACACTTTTTATTTTTACTCATGATTAAAGACACAAATTTATAATGTACCAATCTTATTTATTTTTTTTATTTTATTTCAAATCACTTGCCTCAAGTCTCAGAGTCGCTGGTCCTGTTTGCGTTCCACATCATCTCCAATCTATTTCAACATAGCTGGGGTGTGTACATCATCGCTCTGTTGAAATTGCTACGTTACAAATACCCCCTGGTTCCCCTCGGAGGACAGCATGTAAAACATATCAGGACCTCTGTATATGTATTCAGTCTCTCCTGAGGTGAACGCAGCGGTGGAAATGCCATGAGGCAGGCCCTTTTCAAACCGTTTCAACGGGCTGCCCGATGAACGCTTATGGGTTCAAGGTTGTCATCTGTCGCCATCTTCGCTGCCGCCGCTGTTTGACTTTCACATGGAGGTGCTAAAAGGAGATTTAGAGAGGGTAATCCCTCTTTGGAAAGCATCCATTTGGGTGATTGTGATATCGTAACTTGAGAGAAACACAAAGGAGCTTACGTTACAGGGGACATTCTGATGCTAAAACTCTTGATTGACTGATAAAGATTGATTCCAACTTGTAGTCTTGTCTTACAATAATGCGAAATGCACGATGAAGTGATTGCATGTTTTTCACCTATAAACAATAAGCTACTTTTGTTTTTCGTCAGTGGTTTGGTCCACTGGTTCTTCTGTGAGCTGAAGAAAACGTGTTCAACTAGTTAGAGTTTGTGGTTTCTGCCTCCACGGTCGAACTGCTTTGGATAAAGTTTTCCTTTTTCAGCACATTTGTCTTCTTTCCATTATTTCCAACAACCCGAGAAATATTTCCATTTCAACTTGTGCAATGTCATTTGATTGATAACTTATTTGGTAAAACCCATCGACCTGGTACCAGGTTACAACAAACTACTACTTGAAAAGAAATATTTTCAAATACTATTTGACTGAGGTTTCTCTTCAAACAGACAGCTTTAGTATACTTGGATTAGTGGTAGTTTTTTGAGCCTTGTATCAATATGGGCCGCTGCAGGGACCAGACAGCTCCAGCTATCCCTTACTCACAACTGCTCCTCCTCTTAAAGGAAGAAACATGCTTACCAGAGGCACCTCTGCAATGATAGATATCCTCAATACTTCACCGGCCAGACCTTAGCAAATAGAATACCCTGCTGTGCTAAAGAAAACAATGTGTTTCTGAGGAGCAAAATACAATCCATCACCAAGTCCGTTAGGACCGAGAAATGGGAGCGAAAGGAGGAAAGACAGGAGGCCGGAGAGTCGGGTGGGGGGTTATGGGGCTACCTGGTTTTCACATCAGAGAAGTTTCGGGGGGGTGGAGGGCGTCTCAAAGGCCCACGAGCCACGAGTCCGGCACTGAGAGGACCAAGCCATTCACACAGTTCTCCTGTTGGTGAAACTCTAGCCAGGTTCAGCCACTGCCACGTCAGAGCCAGCTTTAATCAATCATCGGCTGTGGCTGAGGTGAGAGGAGGCATTCTGGGAGATTAATTGTAGTCTTAAATTCAAGGCCTGATGTAAACAATGAAGGACTCTAGCTCAGTGTGATTAGTATGTGGCACGGGGGGTTGTGGGTGTTTTTTGTAGTATGAGGGTTAGAGAGCAGAGTAGCTGATAGCTGGAAACTTCTAATGCAACACAAATGCACATTCAAGGGCCACATTTCAAAAGACTCACAACACTGTCAAACTGCTCCTGTTATTATTTCTTATTTATTACGTGAAAAATGTTCAATCCAATCCTGATATAGATCCCAAACAGCCTTTTTATCCTGTACAGAGGAATCACACAGATTTAGGTGTTTGTAATTTAAGAAATTATGTAACTCACTGCTGAGGTCGCTGCACAGTCCATGTAAGGAGGATTTCATCAGAACATCCGTTTAAGAAAATAAAATCTATTCTGTAGGTGTTAGACTGCATCTTCTGAAATGTACTTTATTCCCATGGTGGCCATATTGAAATGTAAACCCTGGGTGGGAAATATTTAAACTTATTCAACATATGCTCATAAGGACTTGGATTTCACACTTTTTAAGTTATAAAGTGCAGCAGGGGTAAATATTTTACCATAAAATATGAACCTGTGTCTTGGCATCTATACACATTCCAATTTATTTTTCATTTTGGTACACTACATAGCCGGGCACAAGGCCAACCTTTGGGTAGAGCCTTCCATCCTAAATGTGGCATAAATTCAAAATGGCCACTTTTTAGTAAGTAAAGGACTCAAGAAAGCTTAGAATAATTGACAGCTGGTCTTACTATCATGCCAGCAACCATTTTGTCAGAGCAGGTGTCACGTTAGATTACATCGTGAGCGGCACAAGGACAAACTTTGAGTCTCTGTCTGACTTTTTTTGATGAAACCTTCTTCAGCCAACTGTGCACACAGGAATAGTCTTTCTCATTCATTATCTCCCTCACCTAAAGACCTCAGTATGGGCGACAGTACCCACTCTTGTCTCCCTACGTTTGCCCTGAACGACCTCCCCTCTCATTTCCTGAGGGAGCCCCCCCCCCCCACCACCAAAAACATTATGCTGAGTTTTCTGTGCGCCGACCTGTGGGGACAGGCAAAGACACCTCAGTCATTACCCATGATAACTAATCTATTAATGTTGAATGATGGCCTCATTAAAAGGTTCAAATATAAGTCTAAGCTTATGTGTTAATGACATGTTAATGCTTCTGTCAATTATAAGCTGGGGTAATGACACCTGCAATGAGATAATATCGCTGGTTGAAGTCAAACTTGTAATTCCATCCCCCGAGAGGTTAAGTGGAGTGTTGATCCTTGGGTGGCGAATTGAAGATGAATGTTTCACCATGGTTGTTACACTTATAATAGTTGGGAAAAGTTAGAAGAAAATGAAAGCAAAGTTTCAAGTAATGGCGTCAAATGCTTCAAAAAAGGGTGAAGGATGGAGGTCTATGTGTATATTTCAACCATGGTACAGGTATTTACCAACAGTTTAAAAGATTGGGCATTTATCAGGAAGTGAGGCCCCAGCAAAAGATGCTATTGAGTTGCATCAGCTTTATGAACGTGTAATACTAAATCGCTGGAAAAACTCCTGTAAATTTATCCTGTAAATTTGATCTAAGTTTAAAGTCTGCTGCCACTGTTTTGCTTAAAGCAAAGGAGACCACTAGTCCTGACAACCGTGACTCGGCTACATTTCTAAGACAATCTCAGCCAAAGGTTAGCAAGTAAAGAAAAAGAAAAACTTAAGTCCAAAGGGGATTTACTTTCAGGGCACCATGCAGATGTTAATGAAATGATTATTGGATTTGGATTCAGATTTATGTTAAATCCTATCTGTAAAGGTATGGCACCATCCTGAGCCTCCCTGTTGCAGGCCTGTCTCCATGTCATATGGCGTTCATATCATCAGCCTGTGCCAGCTGTGCGATCAGTGGGATTGATCTGTTGGCAGCAGGACCATATTCATCAGTGCCCTCTCTCTCCCTCTCTCTCTCTCTCTCTCTCCTTCTCTTCTCCCTCTATCTTTTGAGCTCCTCTTCTCCCCGTCTCTATCCCTCTCCCTTTCTCCCTCTCTCTCTTTCTCCCTTTCTGTCTCTTGTCGCTTTTATTTTTTTTTTCTGGCCAGGCAGACCGTCTCAATGTGAAATCATGGTTAATGCGCCATGACAATCTGACACAACGC
Source organism: Enoplosus armatus (assembly GCF_043641665.1). Classification (NCBI taxonomy): domain Eukaryota; kingdom Metazoa; phylum Chordata; class Actinopteri; order Centrarchiformes; family Enoplosidae; genus Enoplosus; species Enoplosus armatus. The sequence goes on along the minus strand of NC_092191.1, from coordinate 5,141,670 downwards.
ACAGTCCAGGCCCTGCTCCATCTGGTTTCAATTTAATTTGGTCAGAGAAGTGGGGGGGTGGTGGTGAAGGGATGGTGGGGTGGGTGAGATGAAGGGATGGAGGACTGGGTGCTTGTTGGAGGGGGGCGGGGGACAAGATGAAAGCTTGGCGTGTTATTCTCCGCCGAATCGTCTCACCATCCTTCATTCTTCCCAAATTGCCCTCTCCCCTCCTCACATATAGCATTAACTCCCCCCAGAAAGTCTAAAATGATAGTTGTTCGATCAAAGGTCTCCAAAAATATGTTAAAGATCTGTAAGGGAACAGGCCATGGGTTGGCTCATTAAGACCATTAGAAAGAAGTCTGTGTGTGTGTGTGTGTGGGGGGGGGGGGGGTCAGACCCTGTTGAATGGACACAGAAGGGGTTTAGCCTCGGTGCAAAGAGTTAATGGGGACATCTTCTTGCAGTTTGCTCTCGTCAGAGCGAGATGGAAGAAATGAGACCATTACTAAACGGTGGACCTGTTAAGAGCAATTTTCCTAATTATGGGGATGGAGCGATGTGTCAGTTGCCACGGCAGACATGTCAGCCCATCGGGTTGTGGAGACGGAAAGTGTTAACTCTTTAATGTGACTAACTAACAGGCCTCGCTTAGGCCGAGGCTTAATGACTTAATGGAAGTAATGATCTAAGGAAAGCCATATGTGTTAATGCTGAAAGGGCCACAGCGGTGGCAGCAGAATGCTGTATGATGGGTTCACTGTCCTCAGACAGCGTATCTAAATCCACATTCCACCTTAGTCTGTGTCCAAAAACTGCAGCATTGGTAGTTTAAACAGCTTAAAGGTCTTAATAAATTATTGTGTAATTCGTAATATCTGCACATGGCAACTACAGTGGGGTTAAAGTTAGGGAAAGGTTGGGATTAAAAAAAGTCCAGTCTCCTGCAGTAAAGCTGGTTTAGAGTTGGGGAGCTCCGTACGTGAAGGGACACTGGGCTAGTTTTGCAGGAAGAAAGATTTTTCCCAGAAGTTGAAATGCCTATTTCATGGGATCTTTGAAAACCTAGTGGTCATGTTGTGGAGGTCGACCTATTTTGTCATTTAAATATTCTGACTTTTCACTGTCGACTCTCTCTTGCAAATGCCAAATAATTTATGAATTTCCCAACCATGCAGGGAATAAATCTTGACCTCAAGACCTGGTATAAAGAAAGACAAATTAATTCCCAGAATTATTAGACAGCAAAGACATCTAAAATGTGCAAAATTCAAAATTAAATTTAAGACAGAACAAATATTTAAAGCCTGATTGATTTCAGAATTTGGCCTTGACTATTACTTCAATTTTGCTGTCAGCATGTATACTTGGTTCACATTATAATGTAGCGTCGAGGATTCAGGATTCATGTTTCTCTCCTTCCAAATGAACCTCCGACTAACTCAGGACAAAGTTGAATTTGTGATGTGATGTCTTTTCAGTAAGTTTAAAGTCTAGAGGGTCTTTCTCTCTCTTTAGGTAACTGAATCCAAACCCTATACCTGGATGAATTCATCTCTGTTTCTCTCCATTTACTAATTTGTTGTATCTTGCAGAGGCTGAAACCTTTTCTGACCTCCACCTCTTCACCTCTACAATTCACCAAATGAAGCGGATGCTCAATGATCTGTTGGACCGAGACAGAAACTCCCCAAACTTGCTGCAGAGCCGTGCTTGCTCCCAAAGGGTGAGGGCCTGCTCAGCATGCAGCTGTAGCAACAGCGCCTTGTTTCCTTATGGAGGTCAGGAATGCAAGCTTGTCTGTCCTCATCCCGGTGGAAGGAGATGGAATAGGCCGCAGAGATCGGGAGTAAGAGAGAGCGAAAGGGCAGGATTCCTACCTCATCCATCACTCTTCATGCGGGGCCTGCCTCCTCACCCTGGACCAGATTTACACACCAGCTATCCTATATGACTGTCTTTATGGACTGCTCTTCACCGTCAGCCAACGATAGCGAAGGGATCAGAGAACGCACCGGAAGAAATTAGCTCACGTCAGTTCTCATTTATGATGTGTTTAACTAGTAGGCGCTACAGAGGGGAGACGGATTCGTGCAGCTCTATATTTCTGCCCTGCCCACTTCTCCCACTCCTAGTCAAATACGCACAGCCATTCTCATCTGAGGTTATCGGGTCAATAAAACCTGGCGACCTCGGCCAATCATAAAACAGTCAATGCAGGAGAGCACAGATTGATTAAGTTCATAACTCGATTTGAGCTGCGTGGAGCCCGGACACTAAAAATCGGAATGAGTATAAATCTAATGCGAGGACATAATCCGAAGAAAATCAAAATGTAAAGTAGATGTTTTTAATGGCATCTTTTTTCATCATGAGAATATGGCCTTTTGACTGGATGACTATTGATATCTTTGATCCACAACCAAACCTTTTTCATCAGTTGCACTGGATGGTCGAAGCGAGGAGTTTAAATTGGTGGTACAGTTTTACATCCTGTTAGTGTAGGTCACATGACCTCATCTCATCACATGCTCTTATCAGATCCTTTCCATATTCATCCACATTGCAGAGAAAGTTATCAGCCAGGAGAGGTTGTTTATGCTTTCAGGGGGGTAAAATCGACCAAATCAACTCTATCCAAGCCATATGTTGGCAGCGCGGCCCCATTCTCGAAATTAGGCTCACCTAACCTTGGTCTCCGACTACCTCAACTTATTCAATTAAAGAGGTCAAGAGTTGATGGTGCTAATTCTGCCCAGTAATGAAGTCTCTTCTTTGGGGATTTCAGATAAATATGCTTAAGTCCATAACCAGAGTAATCACATAAGCAGGCAGGCACTTAGAGGCATAAAGAAGGCCGTTCTGGTGAAGATGTTGGTTGACATCAGGAGAAAATAAAAAGGAATTTGTTCAAAGACGTAATTATTAATTATTCTTTATTTAAAAACATTCTTTGCTCAGTCATTTCACTAATAAGTGACGCTGCACTCTCAGCAGTGATCACATGGAGCACTTACCTGTCAAAGGCACATGCCATATACATGACAAATCTGTCTCGTTACAGTTGCCCCCTCTACCTTCATCTCTGTACTCTTAATTGAAGCAGAAACGCCTCACTAAAATAAACATATTGGAACGCTAAACATTTTTCTTAGAGGATAACCAATCATCTGCACAAAAATATAATGCACATAAAGAGTAAAATGGAGAGGACATTTTCAGACGTAGGTTGGTAGAGTGCATCATGGTGGCCTTGTACCCATATACCCACACTGATGGTGCCCATCATCCAACCTGGCAGATGGCTGGTAGCTTGAACAGCTTTCTGGTGTTTAATTATGATCATAATCAAGGGAAATAAAGATCAATTAAAGCGCAAGTGAAACTAATGAAATGCGAGCGGCATGAGCAGCCGGACAGTTGTCCAAAATGTTTCTCATAATAAATGCAAACTGAGATAAGATAGCATTAGTGTGAAGTGCTGGCTCAAACATAAAACACTGGTGTTGATGGCCTTTTTAAAGGAATATTTGTTTGATGTCCAAGCCAATGTATTCCACATTCACAATACAGTTATAATCTGAAACATTCATATATAAATAAATGTCCATTTTTGCTCCTCTCTAAAGCTGATATAACACAACAATGATTTCATCAATAACTCTCCAGCAGTTTTATACAAAGAGCAGGACTACCAATAGTGCCTTGACTTAGAGAGATGCAAAAGGAAGTGTAGTTTTGTAGTTTTGGAATATAGAAAAGAAATATTTTTTGCTGACATGAATTTCAGTTTTTGCTTTTTGGCTTTGTTCCTTCTGTTAAAGATTTTAGAGTTAAAGTTTTAGGATTCCCAGCTGCCCCAATTTTCAAGGAAGTTGATGCATATTCTGCAATTTCAGTGAATTTACTCTTCAGAGATGGAAATAGCCAGAGCAGCATGTGGCTGCTGGCAACAGTTCAACTGCCTTTCACCAAACTGCGTGTCGTACTGCAAGACTGCACAGCCCATCTGAGCGGGATGAAGAGGGAGGAAGAGGGAGGAAGAGAGAGGAGAGGAGAGGGGGATGAGAAGAGGTGAGGAGGATGAGACAGGCGGCGGTGGTGGGGGGAGAGGAGGAGGAAAGGGGGAGGCCCTAGAAGACAGATGCCACCACTGCGGCCATGGCATTGTTGGATATTAATAGTCCAGAGCCACATTGTGCCAACCTTATTGGAAATGTGAGCGCCGTCATGCTGTGCCTCCATCACATGCTAGCATCAAAATGAAATGAGTAGGGGTGTGAAAAAAAAAAAAAATCAGGTTAGATTTCCATGGCCACTGAGGGGAAGTAAAATGTTGCAATACAGGATTTACAGTTATGTAAAGTGATTTGAAATATTTATGAATGAGTTCAGTGGGGGTGCACACTTAAGTTGTAATAGTTTGTAACAGTCATTACCAAATCCCAAACACCCGTGTCAAAATAACATGTTATCTGGATTCGATAATGTGCCATATTTTAATGGAATGAGTGATTGAACAGCTGCCTATAAAATGTTACTGTGTTGAAAGTAAATGTAGGTTAACACACTCAATACATACAATAATATTATATGCTGGATTAGATTTCCTGTTATAGCGTTTTGTCAGTGTAGCTGTTGAATCTGGCAGATGGCGTACATCTCATTGTAGAATAAAACCTCGGTTTAAGGAATTTAACATCCTGAATATATAGTGCCATGAGGCAAAAAACAAAACATGGCTATTCATAATTCTTCAGCTGCAGTGGCACCCTTTCAATGATGAATGACTTAACAATATTATCCAAAGCAAAAAGTGGGTAATTAGTGAAATTTCCTTTAAAGTCCAATGTAGCTTTACTGTTTTCGAAGCGCTCAGTGCTCCAGTTCAGAGCGGTAATGGCATAATTTATCTTTTCAGAGACGGCAGACATGCTGCAGCTGATTTAATCATGCTGGAGTGAAACCAAGTCTTCTGTGATACGAGATCAGAGGAGGTATGTATAATTGTTATAGCCATTAAGCTCTGAGGCTGTATACACTGAGCATACGAAATACACTCACATATGGCATACGCTGTAGGTTTTGTGCACGACCGTCATGCACTGAAGCCATATGCTGCCACCCCAACTCACACACCTCAAAGCACCGTGTGTCTGCAGGCTATTCATGTTCCATTACCAAGCTTGTGGGACAAGCCAAAAACAACATTTTGACCTTTAAGCGTTTGTTTTTGCATATGAACATAACGCGCTGCCTTAGGAGCATGAATGCGGTTCATAGCAAACCTGACTATTACGTTATGAGATATCTTGTGTGCAAAGGTGACGATTCGGCCTGAGGATGGAACAGGAAACCCTGCGTCGTGTTCAAAATGGAGAGGGTTTGTCCTCTTGGGAGCATGAATGTACTCACTGAATTTCATAGCAATTTGCCGATTAGATTTTGATGTTTTTCTTCGTGTGCACGTGGGAATTCTGGTCCAATGCTGGTGCTACACAAAAGGACAGGTGGTCTCCAAAAACATCAAGAATTACAGTCTATCGTTTGAATAATCATGACAAATGTGTGGCAGTTGGGCCAGTAACTGTTTGATTGGTTGGATGAATGTAGCAATAATGACATCAGCCTTCAAACATTCATTGATCCTCACATAAACCTGTAACTGCCTCGAAACTCATAAAACTTGTGTTTACGTGTTACTTACTTTTCATCTGTGTTGTGAAAAGCTCAGTTAGACAAAATATTTCAATCTATTGGTTTGTAAAATCATTCACAAGGCACAGATTGGGTCTTTACTGGGAGCCGGACTGAACAGATTAAGAGACCCGAGTTGCTTTTTGTAGCTTCTGTTTTACTAAATAAAGCTCTCATCTGGAGCTCTTTATTGTTTCTTTTCCATCTCTCAGTATGTTGTAAAAGCCGGTTTACATTCTGACATGGCAGTCCTCTGATGTCCCTCGCAGGACCCCTTACAGCGGTGCAGTATAACATATCAGCCCTGTGCTGTTATCCCCAGTACCCCTGAATAATTCAACCATGCACCACTGCCCCTCGCACACTGTTTGGAAAATGCTGTAATGAGAAAAGCTATAAAACGCCTCAACGGTCTTTGCTGCTGAAAAAAAAAAAAGAGAAAACCTGGACACAGTCTTAAATAAGAGACACCAAAGAAGATAGCTTACTGGGTGTTTTTTTCCCACAGATTTACTGTAAATGGGAGGGAGCGCACAAACCACAAAGAGACAAAAAAAAACTTCAAAAGGATGACCTGCATATTTTTACCCAATTAGATATTTCTAATATTACTTTTGAGGTGCGATGCTCAGCCGAGCGTCCTCTGGCAGAACAAAGGAAGGGAATGCGTCGGAGTCTCTTCCCTCTTGATCATCCAGCGATTTTCAAGGTGTAAACATGAAACTGCTCAGGGAGGAATTATCTAGACGGTTGGCAGGAGTTCAGAGGAGGCTTTGTAAAGTAAACCAGATTTGTTCAGGGGTCTGTGATCAGTTTATTTTCCCAGTCCCCCAGTCTTTATGCTAGGCCTTCTTGTAATTGTCCTCATGTTTCAGCTAATTTCACATTTCCAGAGAGAGTAAGGGAAGTATAAAGGGAGGGAGGAGGGGAATTTGGCAGTTTGAAGGAGCAACACCCTCAGACTTTCATATTTTTGTTGATGTCATTTTGAATGGATTTGGGAGCGTTTAGGGGCGGATCCACCACAAAACCTCTGGGGTTTCAAGCACTTTTGTACCACTTTAAAAAAATCTTAATCTTATTATTGTTGAATGGATAATTCCTCAACTAAACTCATCCAAACCATAACAATAATTAATATCATCATCATTAATTCACCCTTGTTTTTTTCGTCAGTATGTCATTTTTTAGTCAGCTCCACATGCAGAGTGTCTTTCCAGTGTTTTTCTTTTTTATGTCGTTAAGAAAGTCTCTGCAGGACAAAAGTGACCCAAGAAAATCAGCACCTCCTCTCTGAAACATGCTGGTGCTTTGAAGGTAGTCCAAGAGGAGCAGCTCACTACAATGTCGCAAAACTTTTCAAGGTCTTCCATCTAGTATTTCCTTTGATAGTCTCTGGCCGGATTAGGATACATAATGTGTAACCCAATGAGGTGTGCTCGCAGGTCCCATTCGCAGACAGGGCCAACCTAAAACAGTGTCTCAATCCACAGACATGATGTAACCGCCGTCTGAGCTGAACTCTTCTTGAGTTTACATGATGTGCAGTCTTTCATGTGAGAACAACTTGGCTTGCAATGAAAGGGCAACTTGCAATTAACAGGTTTTTGGACACCACTACTTTGGTGACATCATGTACAGTAACTTCATCCCCACATTACAAATATTTTGTGTTGCCAATGATCCCGATGTGGGTATTGTAATTTAATTTTCTTGCTGAGTACTAGATAATTAAAGTTTGCCCTCCTAATGCAGTTAACAAGCAGGTAAATCAAGTTGCTTATGTTACTTTATTTTTCTTGAAAAGAGTTTAGTTTATTATGGTCCTTATTAGTTTTCATAGACGTAACGGGTATAAAAATGTAAAAATATTTTCTTTGTTGCCTCATAATAAACAGATTTGATGCCCATAGTACACACAAAGGTGCCAAACAGACAGAAGCTGTTGTCAAAGTAGTCTGGATCTGCCAATCCTGAAAGCGAATGTGATAAAATTCCTTATTTTCTAGGATCCCTGCAGACAGACAAGAATGTCTGCAAAATCCTGGATTATGTCCATTTCTAAGGTGTTTAAAATTCTGGTTGGATATTGTTTAGGTTAGGGAAAGGCTATGACAAATAAACATATATGGTTAAGGCATGGTTAGTAATAGGCTGCTAAAACGCTTGGTTAAGGTTTGAGAAAGATTCTGGTTAATAATACGACAAACATTAATTGCTGGTCTGTTACGGGACGCTAACTCATTTCTGGGACCATTTACACTTCTTAGTATAACGCAATAGAATTCAACTGCAGGCTCAAAAATGATCATACAGTTGAATAAACAACATTATAACCTTCATGAAAGTAGGATTTATTGTAGGACTGTTGTATATACGGCGTAAGTTTAAGCTAGATGTACCTAATAAACTGGCAACTAAGTGTAGTGAAGTTATGTACAGTGAAGTTATTTCTGGATCACAGGGGTGTTTCATGAAAATGCCTTCGGTTCGGTTTACAGCAATTGCTTACACTTGTGTCAGCTGTAAGGAGACACGTCATGCATGCAGTCCATGGTAGGGAGCTGATGGCACCACCTAGGAATATCATGTTATTAAAAAAAAGCTGTTTTTAAAGGGATATTTGGTGCAGAGCTCTATTGTAGGCTGATCTTGTAAAGAAATAAATGCATTGCAACATTAGTTCCAAAATAGACGAAATAGTGGGAAGCAGTTTTGAAATCTGGTCATTTCAACTCTGATAGCTGTTATTAATCAGGAACCATCTGAATCCCATGAAGATATAATCATTTTGTGCTACAGGGTTGTAAAGTCTTACAGTTTTAACATAATTATTCGGCTACAGAACTGCAAGTAGAATGTAATTAACTGCTTTCTTTAACCTGGAGCATTTATTTGGCTGTTTTTTGTTGTTACAGTACAAATCCAAACAGCTCCTGCAGGGATTTGTATAGAAATGAATGAATGTCTCATAAATACCATCACTCTTCACAATCAGTTAAATCCTTCAGGCAAACACACTTACCCTCAGTGATCTCAACTCAAACTCCAGTGGTGGGGGGGGGGGGCGGGAGGGAGGACGCCTTTTGAAACTGAGAGGAGCTTCTCTGAACCATTACCCATCAGCCCCTCCACTCTCAGAGGGCTAATCCCAGGGGGAGAGTGGGCGTCCGCCGAGGATACGTTGTCTCGTATGCGTTAATGGGGGATTACACATGTTAACATCTATCTCACAGTGCGCTTGGCCAAAGGGGCTCTGCTATAGGGGTTTAGCATATGAATAAGGAATAAGGGGATGATTGAATAGAGGCTGTGGTGAGAGTGAGAGCTGCCACTCGAGGTGGAGCGATGGGGGTAGAGTGATTAGGATGAGACACAAAGACTGAAATCTCTTGTCGAGATGGAAGAGCTGGAGGAGAGATCGCTCTGAGCTGAATGAATTTCTCTGACTTGGTTCCAGGATTTCAGTTTGGAAGGTAGATTTTATGATTCATGAAAGGTGGATTTTTAAACTGGCTCGTGTGGCCTTCAGGATGACATTTGGCTTTGAACTTAGAACGAACACAAGGCACGCTGTAAATATGTTGCTTATCACTTCACGTTTTTGATTAAGTGATAAAATGTACAATAAAATCATTTTAAAAGATCACATCTGTTCAATGGAAAGAAAATCATTAACTAACTTTACTTATATTCTAATAACAAATGTAAATACGTAAAACATGTAGTTGATCTATAACTGAGTGAGTGAGTTTTTCACTAAATTTGTGAATTAGTAAAGCTCAGTCTATACTATTCATTTTCATATTCATGGAAGACTAGACCATGTATTGTAGTGAATATACGTGTATGAGCTGTGCAGTAAACGCATCAGTTGGTGCTGCAAGGCTCTCTCTCTTACAGACTGTCCTCTCAAGAAAAAAAGCTACAAATAAAAGCATAGTTTTACATTCAAATGCAAAGCTCACTTTTACGAACTGAAGATCTTAGTTTGTTTCCCGTTTTCTACCAACGTTCAGCATTGGTTTCTTTTAACCATTCCCACGATCATTCCTGAGCAAAACCGTAACTATAATCAGTGTTAGATCAAAAAACACTTTTATCTTTTACCGGTTTTGGAAGGCGCTAGCAAATGATGTCGTCCTGCCGATCGGGACATTAGCGTATTTTGTTTATTTTGTCAGGAGGAAACCTTCATGATATTGTCCGTAAGATAATATTGACCAGCTGATTTTAAATAACCTTACATGTCACCAAACCAAAATATCAGTCTAAACCTCGTCAAACCAAAGTATGAGGCAATTCACTAAAACCATTTTCATGAACTATTTTGGATAAAATAGTTTATTTTCCGAAGACTCTGTGTTTTATTTCTGCCCTGAGACCCGGGGATGGAATTGACATGCAGCGCAGACAGCAGCAGATCTCTCTGGGAGAGCGAGGTGTTTATTTCCTGAAGGTCATGCCTTTTGTGTGGAAAAACTTCTTGCCAGATGAGATAGGGAGTAAATTGCAGATCTATCATCCCCTCCCTCCCTCCTTACCTCCCTCATTTTCTCTCTTCCCTCATATTCCCTCCTTCCCACACCGTCTCCCATTCTTGGCTTATTCTTCTCCTCTTCCTCTCTAAAGTGTCCTCTTTCTGCTTTATGTTCACACTTTCATCCTCGTCTTTGGCCATCTACTGCTCATATTCAAAACCAGCTTCTCTGTACTCTTTGTGCTTGATTCCTCCCCTCTCTCTGCCTCTCGCACACTCTGTCTCTCCTTCAGTGTGTGAAATCAGTGGAGTAACCGTTGGCACTGTCTGTGATTTATGGCTCACTCTGAGCGGACCCTTATCAGGTGCAGGCAAGGCTCTCTGTGCTGCTGCCTGCGTCTGAATGACAATGGAGAACCAGTCGCATTATGCTCTGCAGCCTCGCCCCTTGCATTCTGGACACTGCAGATTACATCTAGCTCCTTGATTTATGGACGCCATTTTGGCACCTGAGAGGGACATGAAGGGGAGTTTGGAGGTGAGGGGGTGGAGGATGTGGTTTCTAAGGCCAGCGACTGCACTTGGCCAACATAATTTTGAAGGGAACCTGCTGGAGGTGTACTTTATATGCATATATGTGCGGGTGTAAAAGCCGATATGTGTTTGTGCATACAGTATTTATGTGCGTGGATATGTGTGTGTGTGTGTGTGTTTATGAATAGGTGTCATTTATCATTTTGTCAGGAGTTTTCCTGCACAGATATTGACAGTGTCTGTTGTTGGAAGCGGTGTGCAGGCGTATCGACATTAAAAGATGAGGATTGGACTGAATAAAATTGTATCTCCGGCCTCCAGTGACCAGAGACAATGATGTTCAATGAGAAAGAGAAAGAAATAAAAAACTGGGGTGTAGAGATTTCAAATATAAAAGGTGTATCAAGAGTTTGCCAACTGCATTATCGAGCGCTGTTTTTTTTTTTTTATTCTTCATCTCTACTCTGTAATTGAATCATTGCCATGTGCATCTCTGGAGATAAGATATGTTATTCGGGAGAACTATTAAATGTAGAAAAACGTGTTAGCTAATGTAATTAACAGGGAACTATCACAGCTGCAGTTCCTCATAGGAAAGAAGTAATTATATAATCTAACACATTAAATGAGGGAAATGAGCATCTCGGACTTAAACACAGCATGCGCTTTGCATTAATTTCACTCAACAGTCAGTTTCTATTGCTTGTATATTAAGATGAGACTACGACATGTCACTTTAGTCTTTTGAGGTTCCCACTGAATGTTTGCATCTTTCACAAAGATGTCATTTAACATGAGGAGAGAAGACGCAAAATGAGAAAGACTGACACCAATACAAAATAGGCGGCACAAAAGTAAAACAAATCTCTCCATCTGTGCCGTATCTTCATACTGTATTTATATTCAGTACTTAATAGCATACATGTGTTTACGGACCCCTTGCTTCTCCAGAGGGTCTGCTTCTTGATTGTAGAAATATTTTTCCAAAACAAGTTGAATTTTCTTCCTCTTCTGATTTCTGCACCCCCACTTGGCCCAGAAATACTTTTTCTTTGTTTGCCGTATGATGTGTATCAAAGACGTCTGTCCAAATTCCAAAATGTTATTGAGCAGATCACTAAGCATGACTCTCAGATAATTGCTTTTCAAACAGTCTCCACTCGGACTAACATCTTTCTAAGATATGCAAATAAATATATTTCACTTATGTGTAATTGAATGTCACTGCTCTTCTGTAGTTTAACAGCTGGAGAAAGATTGTGTTTGAAGAAGGAAAAAAGGTGTCAGAGCCAAAAAAACTTTTCCCACTTCCAGAGCTGATGATAGAAGCTCCCTGACTGTATGCTGACTGTATGCTAACACTAAGCTAGCTAAGCTAATACAGCCTTAATGCATGCATCAGGCTGTGACCTTTCTAGTCTTCCCGCTCAGTCGCTTGGGGTTGCTTCCATTCGACAACAGCTGTGAATAAATGTAAATATACATGTAAATGTCATTCTCTTACAGTGAAGTTCCCTTTCCTGTTTTCCCTGACCAGGCCTGTAAAATGGCCGCCAATGTGGTCTCCAGTGGCAGGCAGCTCGCTGATAAATGTCTCCCTGAATACAATTCTACAGCGATGAAAACCAAAGACTTTTAGAGGAGGAGGTCTTGGAAAGGGCGCCGCTCGGCACAACCAGGGAAGGTCTGGAAAGCCCTGAGTGTGTTGCCTCATGTTCCAAAGGCAATAAGAGCTGTGGCTTAAAGTGGGTTTTCATAAAGACTGGTTGTTATGGTTCTTGCAGTTGCCAAGTGGCGAAGGGCTAAGTGGAGATAATGTGTCCTTGTAGCTCATCAGAATGTGGAGCGGCAATGTGGGCGGCGTGCTTAGTGGACAGATGGCCAAAAATCACATGTAACACAGAAGGCTACAGACCCACCCTCCCTGTGTTTACATGCAGCTGAATTCCAAACAGTAGCTCAAATTATTTGTAAGGTCATATTTTGGTGACGCCCTTTAGCCTATTTATGCCTCTTTATACTTCCCATGTAGCTTCATGAAGAAAATGTTCTGGATATTACTGTGGAAACTGAACTTGACCGAGAAAAAGGTAAGATTTTGCATGCCTTCACTAAAATCACATCATATAGAGCATAATATTCTTTTTTTCTCAGCTATGTGGTGTACCTGACAAAAAGGGGCAAATACAGATAATGTAAAATATTGCTTTTTATATAATGTACTCTATGTGCCTGCAAGTGTGTGTGTTCTTGTGTGTGTGTGAGAGAGAGATGTCAACGTGGGTGGCTTCCCATCCAAATCGGGAAGAGTTGATTTCTCACATAGACACACGGTTGTGAGAGCCCTCGCTGATATACTGGATTCACCAGCCCTAAACCTAATTCCAAATTTAACCCTAAAACCAAGTCTTGACCCTCAAACAGCCCTTTGAAGAGGTGAGGACCAAAATATGTTCACTTTCCAAAATTGTCCTCACTCTGAAGGACACGAGGTCCTCGGAAAGATGGTTGTTCGACAGCATACATGAACTCACACACAGACAAATAACTACATTTAAGGCTGATGGTAAAACTTGTACCTGACATACACTTTTACATCTGTACAAACACACACACACACACACACACACACAAGGTCCTAAAAAATACACAAACACATATGCAAACATAAATAAAACAACATGCAATTGAAACACACACACACACACAAAGGGGCACCAGGCAGGACTTGGAAGGGGTCCTGGACACTGTCATGGGTCCACACGTCAAATGAGCCAGGGAGCCAAACAACAACAATAACAACAGGAGTTGGAGCATATGGGGCTCTGTACCAGCTGAGAAGGGCCACCGAGGTCCCCAGTGTGTGTGTGTGTGTGTGTGTGTGTGTGTGTGTGTGTGGGGGGGGGGGTTGATCACTGAAGACTGGTGTCTAGAGACATGAGAGAAAGGAAAAAGTGTGGTTGAGTGAATAAAAGCCAACAGGCCTCAAGCTTTAATGCTCTTTTCTGAGGTGCTCTCCACATCTGACAGTTTTGGATCACTGTTCAAATCTGTTTCAGCATGGAAGCAACATCCAACAGTAATATAAACCGACACCGACGTTTAAAAGACATGTGGGTGCAGATTAAGTAAAGACATCACATCTGTTTTTCGTTCCTAGAGTTCTTTGCTTATTTTGGACACGTTTCAGTAAAAGTTTGTTCCTTCCAGTTTTGACAAGAATTCAGGCATCTCATTGGCTGTTTGTCTTTCTTCTCATTCTTGTGACTCGTCCTTTGCTGGCTAATAACTGGTGCTGAAATGATTCTATGAATAATCAATTAGTGGATCAATAGAAAATCTTTGGGCAAACATTTTAACAACTGATTAATCTTAGCAATGCCAAATATTTGCTGGTTCCAGTTTCTCAAATTTGAGAATTGGCTGCTTTTTTTTGTTTTACATCATTGCAAATTGAGGGCTTTTAAGTATCTTCTGACATTTTAAATAATAAACAATTTGATCAGGAAAAATAACCGACAGATCAAGCTCTAATAATACCCTCCAAACACAAACTGGCCAGTAGCTTGGAAGCATCTGTACTCAAACTGCAGGTCTGTCTCTATACTATAGAGCTTTATCACACACTTATTCTGACTGATGATTGAGGAAATTTCATCTGTTGGTCTCTAGAAATGATCTGTGACACTTTTTTTAGTCTTTATCACTTTAATCTTTCTGATCATAGAACTAGGAATGCTGACAGGGCAGCAACGGTGACATTCTGATTTTGAATGTTCAAATGTAAGTTTCATATGCAGCAGGTCATTTTTCACTGTGTACAACCTGTCTACAAACTGAAAATATGGGGCTATACTTATTAGAAACCATCTGTTGCATGCATTGAACTGAACAGCCCGAGAGGCAGAGTGAAAGAGAAATTGCGAGCGGATAAGAGGAGGTGTAGTGGGGCTGAACTCTGGGCAAACACTCCATGGCAGCAGATTAAGGAGGTGCAGAGCAGGGATTACCCACCATGAATAAAATAGTACCTGCTGGGCTGGTGTTTGTCTGCCTGCCTGCTCTGTACACACACTCCACAGCAGAGCACTCACAGTAACACACACACACACACACACACACACACAAACAGGGTTCAGGCACACTTAAGCTACATACATTTGCAGACAAAAACTACAGAGAGAGAGAGGGAATGTGCTTACACCGTGGTCACTGAGAGTTTTCTACTCTCCACTCCATTCATTTCTGTCATCCTAAATGAATGCACCCGTGAGAGCGATAGAGCGAGCATGTGTGTTTGTATCTGCTGAAAAGATAATCAATAATTTGTCATATTTTTTTAGCAGGATGCAGCGCTGTTCTCTATTCTGCGTACATGTTTTTGAGGAAATAATTACATTTATGTGTGCAATGAGGTTTCAATAAAAAAACAAACAGATTTTTAGCCTCCTGTACTCCTGAAATCCTTTCCTACAGCCAGCTGTTTGGTATTTTCCAAGGCTATATGTTTCGTAATTACACAAGCAACAGTAATTCTAACGTCGTTCATGTCAAATTCCTATTTACAGTATTCCATTAGTCATATTGGGAATTTCTGAGAGCAACGATATCTCTAACTTGGGGGGAAAAAAAACTACTATTGTGTCAACAAACATCTAAATGAAGTCCAATATTAATGCTCTAAATGTAGTTAATTACAGAGGATCTATACACTTGTACGTGGTTTCGCTTGTTAACAAGCTCTGCAAATATGTAACATGATAAGATTTGCGTCGTCAACATGGCTCCAGTGCAGCATTAATAATTAAATTAACAACTACTTTCTATGATCTGAATACATATGACAGTTTGCTGGCAGGTGGTCATGGTTTAAGCGTGATAAAAAAAAGATTGTAATGGAAGCAAAAAATCAAGCAAAGTAAACGTACACCTCATGGAGAATTAAATAAAAAAGAAACACACTTGGTAAAGGCAGCCATATATACACTCGGTATATATACACAGTGTATACAGACAACATTCAGAGGGCCTGTATGTGCTCACACAATACAAAAACACACAGACATAAATTCATGTTTTTTCAGACATGGTGCTCAAAGTGTGCATGTACAGACACACACACACACACACAGCTACACAGTGTTAACCAAACATGTGCCAGAACACTAGCATACAGTACACACTCACCCTCTTATTTCATCTGAAAGGCCCACTTGTAATGCTATCACTCTCAAAGTCAATTTTTGCACTTTTGCTCCTATAATCCCAATTACAGAGCTCATTCAAAATGATGGATAATGCCTCTCGTAGTGCCTAGCGAAAACAATTTGGCCTCTGTACTTGGGGAAACCTAAGAGGAGAGCCGCGCCACACACATCATTTTTCAGCTTGCATTTACAGGGCTCACAAGAGCACGGGTTGTAAAGTGACTTCTGGGTGAGTTGATTTTGGCCAAAATGGGCTCTCGTTTTCCTTGAGAGTATGGTCAAACACACACACACACACACACACACACACACACACACACACACAGAGAGGGAGACGAGAAAAGAAAGACGGAGTGGAGAGAGCGGTGGACAAGGCAAATAAAATGATAAGATATGAAGTGAAGAGAACGAAAATAAGGCCGGGATCAGGATCAAATCTTGAGAAAAGATAGCAAAAGAAATGACGGAAAAACCACGGAGAGAAAGTAAAGATGCTGAACCACAATTGCAGACTCCGGGCGTCATAACTTACATTGAGCCTTTCAGCACGAGGCCGGTGTGGTGTGGCCTACAAACAGTACCGGTTACACCAGGTTCCTGATGACATGACTACTGGGAGTGTGTGGAGTAATTCCTGCTGCCATGGTTAGCTACCAGGGGTTTGGGGTTTGGCAAACGTGGATGTTTCCACAGCACAAGGATGTTTTCATGCGATATACCTCTGTTCACTCACTCACTTTATAAATGCATTTTGTCTAACTTCTGTAATTTTCCATCTAATTGTCAAGTGAATATTAGCTAACGTTTTAAATGTTGTAATTCATAAAACGCTGTCGGCTGAGTTGGAACAAATTGATATGTTAATGAATGGAATATGTAGCTACATGAGTAAAAAATGCACCCAGAGGAAAGAAACAGTTATAAGAAGCAAATTTATTCAAGTAAGACTGAAACTAAATGACAAGAAAAGTGGAAAAACTCCAGCTATCAGTTAGTACTACACAAGTATTAGATGTGTTTTACACTAGGCCATAACGGCACGCCTGCCAAGAGTGACATTCATAAATTACATTTCTGCGAGGTAGTCATACTTAAACTCATGAAGACCAAGACAAATAATTGCTTTTATCTTTGTGACTTTCATGCAGGAGACCAGAGTTCAGTCAGACTTTATTAATGTGTGTTTTCTCAAACCTCACCATTATTTACCAGTTTACCATAACCATGATCTTTACCTACAGTAAACAGTACTGTATTTGCCATTAAGCAGATACTGAAAGCGCCAACTGTAAAAACGTTGCCGTGGAATCGACATTCTTGTCTGGTGACAGGGTTGCAAAGACAGTATTATTATTGACAATACGCTCAGTGAATTATGTGGTTATCATATCATATTGTCAATGCTCTACACCTGCCTGGCACTGTGTGACCACGAAGCATCTGGACATCTAATTCAACACGTCACGTTTACACATTTAGGTGGAATGTCTTTCCCTTTCTGTGCTTTCTCCCTTCTCTCCTCGATCCCTTCGTTACCAAAGCTTTCTCTCTGCTCTCTCCTTCTCTGGATCGTTTCCTTTTTCCAAAAGATTTACACTCTTGAATTCTTTCCTTCTCTCCCATCCTCATCTTGTTTTGCTTGCTCTCCGCTCAATTTTAATCTTCTCTTTTTCCTATTTGATCTCTTCCTGACCTCTGCTCCTCTCTCCGCCGTCTATGTCCCTCTGTTCTTCTCTGATATTTCTCGTCCTCTCTCCCTGTACTGTCTCTCCTGTCTCCTCCTCTCCCTGTTGTCCTTCTGTCTCTCCCCCTCCCTTCCCCAGTTTCTATCCCCTCTCCAAATCCCCCCCCCGGCTCCCCATTTCTGTCCCCTCGCTTTAAACCTCTTCCTTCTACTAATATCTTTCCTCCTCTCTCTACCTTCAGTCTCCCTCCTCTGCTCCCTTATTCTCTCCCTCTCTTTTCTTAAACTGCCCTCTTCAGTCTTTACCCCATTGTGACGCATCTTTCCGCCATCTTCTCCCTTCTCCTTCAGCCCCTCATCTCTCTCTGTTCTCCCTCGTCTCTGCTTAGTTTCCCACCTTCCCATCGTTCCCACATCCCTACTACTCCTCTCCTTCCTCTCTCTCCTCCCATATCCCCCAGATTTTACCCGGGCGGTTTCTCCTTTCTCTCCCCCATTATTACTCCCCCCCTCCCCTACGTCCCTGTGGCCGTTCCCCAGGCGGTTGGGTGCGGAGGGCGCAGGCTGGCGGGGTGATGGATGACCATTAAGGCAGCTTATTGGAAACAGTCTGATTTATGGGCAAGCGCTGCCTCGGCCTAATGGCTTCATTTCTTTCTGCCGCCACATGATGTCACAGCCAAGGTCACCGCGGCAACGGCCCCCCTTTGTTGTGGTTTCGCTTGCTGATGACCTGAGAGAGATGGAGGGATGGAGAAAGAGAGAGAGAGAGATGAAGGAGGGGACAGAAAGGGGGCTGTGAGGTTTGTTTGTGAAAGCATAGAGGTGATGTATGAGTCTGTGTAGGTGAAACGGGTTGCGTTTGCAGAAATGCTTTAGTACAAATTTTGTTAGGTATGGAAAATGTGTTTTTACTGCTTATCCTTCACCTTCTTTCCTGAAGTCTCCCCTTTTTTCCTACTCCACCTCGCTCGCACTTCCTCTCCTTTTTCTCCTTGCTCTCCTGTGCTCAGTAAATTAAAAACTCCATCTCTTCCTCTCTTTCTCCTTCATCTCTTCCCTTTCCTTCCATACCCCCAATGACGGACCGAGATAAAAATCACACACACACACACACACACATGCAGCTTTACGGCCTTCCCTCAGACAGCTATTACTCACTTCTACTTTAAATGAGTGCCGTCAAATATATGGCGCCCGCCATTAAGAAGCCGATCAATAAAAATGCCATTAGGGGTGGAGTAAAAAACGCTGATATTAGTGAAGCTCAAAACAAAATATTTGATTTTCCCTCTGATAGTTAACGAGACGGAGCTCTTGGATGAGGCTTCGAGCGGAGATTGAGTCAGGGGGATCTGGGGTTGGATGGTTTGTAGGCGTGTTGTGTGTTGCAGTCAGTTATTTACCCAGGGACGTTTATTCGAAGCTCTGTGCGTTTCCCATCAAATTCTGTCTCAGGGGGTGGCAGTCTGGTTGGAAGTTGTGGAGACTTTTAGCAGCAGTTTTTCAATATAAACAAAATTTAATTTTTGAGCAATATGTTTGATTAACCTAGAAAAAGCCTTGGGTGCAGTTCCTCGATATTTTCATCTTTACTTAGTGATCTGTAGATGTTCTTCACTGCAAGTGTGTCTGAAAACTTCCAAAAAGCCTCATGAGTTCAGTTGCGTGCCCTAGTGGAAATCAAGCGCCCCACCCCAGGCTTGGAAGAGTTTACCATCTCCCCAAAGTGAAATGTACCCTTAGACATTTAGCATAAATGAAAGTACAAACTGTCTCCTCAACAGCAGTGAGACAGCTGGACTCACTGATGTCAGATCCACTCCCTCTCTGGTATCCTGTCATGTTACATGATTTGTAGGCCACTGTTGCAGCTGCTTGAGATTTCCCTGAATGAATCAGGAAAACAGCCACAATTTGCTCGTTAATAATCTGATTTTGATTAACGGAATGACTTCATATATGTGTACATATATATATATATGTACACATATATACAGGGCTTTGACAGGGCTTTGGGAGGAATGGCATTATTATTATTAATATTATCTATTATTCTTTCTCCTTCAAAATGATAGACAAACAAAGTGTGTAAAGAAAAATGAAAGCTTTCATTTGTTATTTGAAAATTAATATCCAAGAAAGCAGGATTCCCCCGCTGCCCACCCACACTATTAATCTAGAGTGTGTGATCTTAGAAGACAGTTATTTCATTACTGGAACTTGGAATGGAAATTAAAAGTAAAGTCATCACACCTGTATCACATGTTGTTTGTCTTTTATTAGTCTTGTGTGCACCTGTTGGTTTCTTTTTGCTGTAACTTTCTACAGCGTGGTCCAGCGTCTGCAGTGATAAAAAGAGAGAAAAGTTGAGTTTTTAGAGGACATAGTTTCTGTGTGTGTTTATGCTCCTCAGCTCTCTGTAAATGCCTGTGCATGTATGTTCTCTAAGATTAGCTCAACGTTTGTCCACGTACACGTGTGGACCTGCAAGCGCACATGTGTGTGGGAAACCTTTGCACTCATTTGTTTTGTTTAGGTTCATTTAAGCGCCTCGGCTCGTGAGTTTTAATCACTGTGTAAATACTGGAGTCTGACTTCATCTGTGATTTATTTATTGACAACAGACGTTCACTGTGGACCACTGGGTGCTGGGAACCGGAGATCTGCAGCCTCTCCAACGTTCAAACTCTAGTGTGTGTGTGTGTGTGTCTGTGTGTGTGTCATCATGGATGCCTTGTTTTTGACTGACCCTGGATGCGGTAAACTCACCTCAACTTAGTTTATGTAGCTTTTCATCTGCAGAATAGAGTTCACACAACTTGTGAAGCAGAAACACAGTACATCAGTCTTTTGAAATCCAATTGATGAAGAGCACACAGTTTGAAATGTCACTCGTTGGTGTGTAAATACATTTATTATTGCAATTTTTCACCAACCCAATCAGATGGCTTTGACCATTACACACACACTTACGTTGTCATTCATCATTCACAGCAGATGCAGGGACCACACACACACACATGCATTAAAACATACAGTTTAACTTGATCTTACCACTGCAGATGTGTGCATCAGTCACACACACACACACACACCCTACAACACAGTGGTCATCTCTGCTCTTTGTGCCCTGCCCTGCTCGTGTTTGTTTAGTTGCCATGATGGATGGCGTCTGTCTTCTTCTGCTTATATTTCTGGCCACGTCTTTGTGAGCTTTACACGCTTTTTGTCTAAAGGTGTGTCTGGCCTATAGAACATGCTCCAGACATGAGACACTGTCCAGAGTCTCACCAGCGTTCCCAAAACATGAGCAGTGGGAATACCGCTGGGAAAAAGACACCACTGTACAAAAGCCTAAACAGAATGAATGGGCTGCTGTGGTGTATGTGCTGAGAGAGGTTACAATACACTGAGAAACTATCATTTTTATTGTCTTATAATTTTTGAATCTTCTTGTCTTAAAATACTTCCATATGTATGTGTATCTTTATTATGATAAGTCATTGTTCACACCCTCTGCAGATGACATTTTATCATCTCTTGAGAAATTCTGTCTTTGCAAAGTAGTAATCTATATCATGATTATTTAAAAATCAATTAGCATTAGTTGATCACACATGCACATTGTCGTTATAGCCTGAAAAACAAAATTGTGATGCTTCAAATACTTTTCCAAACCATCTTTAGTACCTTTTTGAAGAAACAAAGAAACTAATTCCTAGTTTTATGGTCTCTTCCTTTAGTGCACCAACATTCAGAAATTTGGCTTTTCTGGAAATGGTTGCATTAGTCCATGACTAATTTACTACAGTTTACATCTGGCTGTAAATAAATAGAGCTAATTGGTATGACAGCTGTAATCCTAAATAGCGCAACAACATGACACAGTAATTAAAATGTGCTTTTTGGAGGGTAACACAAAAATAACTTCTCAAAATGCCGCAGCAACGGCAATCTGTTGTAAAAAATGAAAACTAAGTCTAGCATGTTAGTACTATACAACGGCTCGCCACATGAGTTGCTAACAATGCACTATATTTTAAAAGAATACAGGAAACCATACATGTTTTTAACGCAAAAAAAAAAAGTCAATACATAAACTGCTGCGGTGACAAAAGAGCACTACGGGAAAAAAAGAAGAACAAAGACTTTTCCCTTTACACTGTCAGCTGATATGTGTTGAAAATAACATATACCTCATAGGAGAGTAGCTGGTCGAGGCGTGGCTGCAGGCTGGGGCTCCAGACTAGGCAACAACACACTCCTAAATCTCAGGCTGCTGCCCACCAAGCAATTCTCTTGGTAGGCAGCGCAGCATGCTTATGATTTATGACGAATCCCTCTCTCAATTTGTCACTGATGGCAGGAATGTATAATTCAAAACATTTTCTATTTTGCTGTGTGTTGGTTCCCTCCCTCCCCCCACATCTAACACCCCCCACCACCACCACCACATGCACACACACACACACACACACACACACACACACACACACACACACACACACACACTAATACCATCTTTCTTTATTAATTTGCTACACGTACACAAAAGGCAAATGTGGAACATGAGACATGTATGTTCTTGACTAAAGATGTGTCCTCCTGGAAAATTACGCTGATATGTGACAGAATGATCTTGAAACATGACGATATTTCTCTTCCTGTATGTTGTGAATTTCATTTGTCTATTACTGAAATGAAACTGTCTTCTTCTTGTACAGGGACACATGTCTGATACATGTCTGTTCATGCTTATATATGTGTGTCAATCTGTGTGTGTATGACAGAGTAACCCTGTCTCCTAAAAAATATGTTTATATACTAAAAATCTGCAACAGCAAATACATTTAGAAAGAGAAGAAGGGAAACTTAATGCCGCCTGAATCACTTTTTTCATCGACATAAGTAGTTTTAATGAACAGATCTGCCAAATGTAACATTCACTGACAAGGTGTTTCATTTGTTCTCCCTATAATATCTCCTCTTGCATTACAATATCTGCAACTCAAGCATGATTAACATTTTTCATGGTTGTGTTTAGGTTCTCCCAGCATTTGGTTCTTTCCCACAATCTTTCCTTGACCTCAACCAAAGTGCTTTTGTCGCCTAAACCGAACCACACGCAGGAGAACATAACACTTCCTTGATTGGAAAAATGTCACCACTGAACCTGATGGAAGGAATTATGTTTCCCTAAAAGATATTTGGTAAAACAAAATAGTAGCGTGTAAACACAATTTCTTGGAGAGAGATAGTACCGGTGCGTGATAGAGAAACTATTTGAGCTCGTGTGTGCATGATTATTGTGTGTTTTGTCTCTCTGCAGGCCTGCATGTACAGTACGTGTATGTGTGTGTGTGTGTGTGTGTGTTTTATACCCCCCACCCCCCCACCGCCCCAGCCTGCTGATAGCAGCAGCCAGGCCTTATCCCAGTGGCGAGGTAAAGATTGATGCTGCTCATCTGCTGGAATGGGGCTATAAAAGACAGCGCTGGACTGTACACTGGCCCTCCGCCTCTTCTTCTTCCTCCCCACTCACTACTCATTCTTCCTGCCTTCTCCCACCGTGATGAACACATGCACACAGTCTCATGAGTATCTGTCTATCTGTCTGTCTGTCTGTCTGTCTGTCTGTCTGTCTGTCTGCCCCCCCCCCCCCCCCCCCCACCTCGGTGGCACTAAGAGCTGCAGTAAAACCAGACCCCGTCATGTTCCAAGGTGAGGGCTGATCTCATACTGACTTGCCCCCTTCGTTAACACTACACACCCCCACAAACTGGAACATTCTCCTGCAGTGTTAAGTGCTCCTCTGACCTCCTGTAATACCCCCCCCCCCCCACCCCCACCGGTCTCCTTTATAGCCTTCCAATACTTTGCTTGTGTTGATGCCATCCAAGTCTAGTCTTTTCTAGCACTTTGTTGTAATATTTATATATATATATATATATATATAAAGGAAAAATCAGCCAAATGTCAAATGTCACTCTCTTCAGTCCAGAAGTGTCGACTGGTGACGTGAGACTCCAGTCAGACTGAAATCACAAAAAATAGGATTTGAGACTGAGATTTGATTTGTTATGACTTGACTTGCTTAAGACGACAACATAGCCGTGCATGGCAACACACCTGGGATAAAGAATTATATGACCTATTCACTGAAATAACTGCTCAAATGCTCAAAAGTCATTTACTGTAATAGTCAGCATTTGGAGACTTGCATCTTGACTTGCAATTTACTTATGAAGACTTGTGACTTGATGCGGACTTGCCCTCAAATGACTTGAGACTTAAATTGGACTTGTCCCTACAGACTTAAAACCAGCTCTGATAGCTAACTTTTACTTTGCACTTTTATTTAAGAAATGAGTCCCATGGTTGCCATTTATGAGTGTGCATCACATTTGGTGTGGAAAACAAATACAGAAGGACGGCTAATCAGCATAAACGCTGATTCAAGATACTTACTAGATATCCAGCAGGTTTTGCTGATGTTCTGCTTCAGAATTGTGATGCACTTTGCTCATCTGTGTTTATTGAATCGCTAATTAGTGCTCCAAATCCAAATCCCTGTGTAGGATATTGGTTCACGACACTGAAGTTGTGACCATTTCCTGTAAAACACACCCAGACTTTGACGAGATTGTACATTGTAAATGGTTGCCATGGTAATATGGTCAATATGTCCACCGTCCCCTCTGGTTGTATAGGTATCCCCTGTGTATGGCTCATGGTGTAGAGGAGAATTAACATGTTGTGGAGTAAGTGATGGATAGGCTGGATAGGGGAAACAATATCCACTGGTCTGTGTTGCAATTGCATGCCCAGTCTGCTTATTTCCCATGGTGCCCTTGGAAGGTCATTCACCAATGGTGCTCCAAGCGCGTCCTCACTCGCAGACTAATTTTGCATCCTTTAATATTGCATGGAGCTCATTTAGAGGATGTGGCGTTGGGGTACAGTACACACACACATGGACACATACAAGCATGCAAACACACTTTCTCCTTTGTAATTTTCCCTCTCACCAGCTCTCAGGGGTGTATTTTAGGACGTTGCAGAGGGTCTTGGATTGATGTGGTTACACATGGCAAATGGTGTCTTAACTTTTGTGTGTGTGTGTGTGTGTGTGTACATGTACTTGTTTTTGCATCATCTGTGTGTATACATATGTACACGTGTGCATGGGAATATATGTGTGCGTTTGTGTACATGCATATTCCCTATCGCTACGAAAGAGCGAAAACACCCTTTCTGCTTTTCCCTGAGTCATCAATCACGCTGCCACTTTAATTTATGTGCCACTTCTGGTTGCATTGTCGTTTATTTAGGGGGAAAGAATATCACCACTGCACAGGGAAGAAGAAGAAGAAGAAGAAGAAGAAGAAGTGGCTTCTGTTTTGTAGCACACATATTGCTTTTTAACCCTTTATTGCCAAAGAGAGATTTAGTGTATTGGCTGAAAAGTAAAGCGATATATCCTGTAGACATGCTCATGAAACAATGCATATGCTCACTCAAAAATATCAAACATTAAGCAGTTTATTGTAAAATCAAATAAAAGTTGCACAAAATGATTCCTAGTTACTTCAAATATATTTTAATCCAATTTCCAAAGACATCTACAGTAGTATGTAAGCAACACTTACCAGAGCTAATAACTTCCAGAGTATTTTTCAGATTAGTTGAAACCAGTCTGGTATTACAGATGCTGTAAATGTTGGCGGCTTATTGTGGAAATAAACACCTAAAAGCAAATAGAGGCTACATAAAGACAAATGCAGCTGTTTCATAAGCATTTTGACCCACTTCTGTTTATGTGTTGCAGAATCAGGCATCAGAGGTCAAGGGTTATAAGTTGAGGGGTCAGCAAGTCATGACTGGATGAGGTCAATGTGAGGTTATTTCCGTTTGAGGATTCCAGACTATTCCTGTCCATCACATGAGGCAACCTAGAAGACCTCTTCCAGCCGGAGCCTCTGCCCGAGTCCCTGCTGTCAGAGTGATGTACAGCAGAAGGCAATAGATGCTGAGAGTGCAAGAGATTGAAGGGACTCTGTTGGGAGAAAAATGTGCACACGCGTACGCACACAAAGACATACACGCTCACACACACACACACACACACACACACACACACACACACATATATAGCTCTTGCTCCCCTTTCAAGATCTTACACATTCCACATACGGTTTGCAAGGTTATTTTCAAAATGTATGTCATTGGCTGCTTAAAACACATTATTTAATAAGTCAGTTTTAGCAGTTTTAGCTCCGAACGTGATTTGAATTACTTTTTTATCACTTGCAAAATCTAAGAAATAGGTTCTAATGAGTCCAGATGTCACTTACAATGTTGGTATGTAATTATATTTAATTGTTGTTTTTTTTAACAATAAATGCACAGGTGTAACTAATAACATTAATGATGGCTCTGTTTGAATTAGGTGTATAACACTGATGAGAATGCAGCAATTAATTATATTATTAATCACAGCAGTGGTTTCCCTACTAGTCCATGTGAGAATGCATGGTGTGAAAAAGGCCTATCACATTGCTTTTCTTGCAGTCACTTGAGATGTAACAAACCAGAACAATAAAAGGGCTTCAACTTTTTATCTGTGAAGTATTGCTCTTGATTTTTTGGGGGTTGTATTGCGGGTTTATTTTAAATGTAAAAACTGTGTAGACAAAGGGTGGACAGAGCAAAAGTTTAGTTAAAGCAGCTTCTTTCATGCTTCACCATCAGTGGCTCATTCACAGCTGTGTGGCTACCAGCTGCATAGTAACATCCAATCATATGCAGGAGTACAGTGCAGCCATTAACCTGGCACTTCTCAGACCAATGACATTACAATGACTGCCGCAGCTCCTTCCACCAACCAAACCGCCTCCTCATGTCCTAAACTTATTGCCTAACTAAGATTAAATGTTTAGGCATGTTTATTAACGAGATTAGTTCTTTAACTGTTTAACTATTTTCTATGAACGGTCAGTTCGGTCAGGAAAGTGTCTCTGACTGATCATATTGATGACATGTTAAAATTTGGATCACATGTGGAGCAGCTCCTTAAGGGGTTGGACATTTTGGCTTGTATAATAGGCTTGTGAATTTCATGAAACTGGTTGTCGTTACTTATACTGTGGCTTCAATTTTCTGTTTATAAATTATGATTTTCTGTTTTTTTTGTGCCTAATATGTCCATGCATTAAAGTTGGGTGTGATGCTTGTGAGTAATCACCGAACGACTTTCCCACAGAAATGTTCAAACCGTGTGGATGTGTCAGACTTTATCACACAGACCCAGTAAGCCGTCCCAGCCTTGAAGGCACTCTTTATGAAAGCACTTCGGTTATGTTGTGACAGTTTAACCTATGTGAACACTGTGATGCAATAAGCCAACCTGCTTTATTGACTATGTGAATCACAGTCAGCCTTGATTCAGTGTAGCTACCAGCTAAACGCTACATGCTACGCGCTAATCTCCAGAGTATAACTTGATACAGGCGGAGCAGATCTCTCCACCCTGCTCCAGGGATCTTTATCTTTGCAACGCGATTGAATTATTTCTCCTTGCTCAGCAGGAGGAATTGAGTTACAGTACCATAATGCACAACAACAGACTGCTTGTGTCATAGACCTGTGTCAACAAAATAAGAGCAGAACACATAGCTAGATGCTACTTTAGCAACAAGTGAGGGCCCCTGCGCTTTCTGACTATTCAGGAAATCAGAGTAACACAAAAAAACCAAGCCAAGAAGAAGAAAAATATTCCCCATATTCTTTCAACAAAGACATTTTCACAATGGCTTCCAAAGTTAAGAGGATTGTGTGCAGCCTTATTGATTTTTTTGTAGCAGTGTCCGGGAGATGGCGCCGAGAAAATGAGGTCTGGCTCGAAGGTTTATGTCCTGCCACAGTTAGGAGGAAACGTGAGCCGAGGATTCAGCTGGCCTTTTATTGTAAATGTGCTCCCTCTAGATGGACTTAAAGTGTCTGTTTTCCTGGCTATAGGAGGGGAATTAAATATGAAGGGTATCAGTAAATGGGCAGGAAGACTCCAAACGAGTGCTTAGGGACAGTTTCCCATTATTGTCATCTATTATCTTGGACAGATAGTGATGCCGGCCTCTGAGTCGTCGATTGCAATCCACTGCACGTTGGTGGCAGGCAGACAGGTTATGGGTTATGTGAAAACAAAGGAGCACAGTTAACTGTGAAAGAGATAATTTGAGCCTACTTTGCACCGCAATCAAATAGGAAACATTCATAATTAATGCAGCATGCGAGACAATACACCAGAACAGCACAACAGAGCTTCCAGTTCATGATTAAATAACCAGCTGATGTTAAACTGCTGTAAGCGTACCGTTATGCAGTACATTAAACCATATTCTAAGTTATGGCAAACATGCACATTGTTTTAGCTGATAATTATTATGAGTATATTGAGTATTGAGTATTATTTCAGAGAAGTAGAAAACAGAATCCCTGTCCAGTGCCATGAGATTAATTGAAGCTATGGCCACATATTCTTGTTAAGCATCCACCACTTAAGTACCACGTGATATGTTACTGTAGTATTCTTGCTGGATGTTCAGCCTGTGTCGCAGACTAGCTTAGTTTTGGGCTCACCTCTGCGTAGCCGCTGTAAAACGCTGGTCTGTACACAGACAGTCACTCTGAATAATAGGCCTGCAAGCCATAAATGTCAGCCCTTTAAATCACACACAGGCCAGCGCTGTGTCCCAGAGAGAGAATGCTTCATCACCGCTTAAACTACAGCCGCCCATTTATTATGTGTATGTTTATAAATCACTAAGGAGACCTCACATTCCTGAAGCCTGTAAAAGAGAGAGAGAGAGAGAGAGAGGAGAGGAAGATTGGAATAAGAGGAAGAACAGGAAAGGGGGACTGAAGTGAAGATGTGTGAAGAGTGGTCAAAATGAGGGGCTGCAGTCAACGTCATCATTGTGACATATTCTCAACTATGATGAAAATGCTGATGAATGTTTTTGGGAAAGGTGGTTGTTGTGGAGCCAGAGAATGATTCAGTTGTGTTGCCTGTGTGTATGAAGCTTCCTTTCCTGAACACCTGAAATCAAATTAAAACCTTCAGAAGATAAAGCAGATAAGGAAGCTCGATCATTCATTCAGAGATATAACTTCATTCTGCTGTTAAAACAACACTTTTTTCATCATGATAAAACTGTACAGAGATGATGAAGACGCAGAGCGGTGTGAAGTTTGATTTTGTACAATCACATTTGAGCCAAAATCCCAGTCAGACCATATATGAGTGTGAATGAACTATAAAGTCCTGCACAGGGTCAATATAGTCTAAGTGAAAGACATAACACATGTTTTACTGTGTAACCTATAACCGTAGACATACACAATGTACACTCCTTCAGCCGTGATATCATACAGGTGTCTGCGCAGCGTCAAGCTACACCACCTTTCTCCTCAGACTAACACTCTTTTGTTATGGACAGTTAATATTAACACTCGGCTGACAGTGAATTCCCCAGCGTCTGCCAGAAAACGTCTGTCCACAGGCAAGAATAACTCTTCTCCCTTAGATCAGTCAAAATAAGCCAATCAGGTCTTGCATCCTGGCCCTTTTACAGTCCCACCTCGGAGATTTACGAGTCACAGCGAGATGTACAGTTATCCAATATATGTATATACATGCTTTTTATGAAGCAGAGTGCTTTTACTCTCTCCATTCCCCCTCGTAAAAGATGGCACATTCCTAGTTTTTACTCAACCAGTGGTCCCTTTATGTTTGGCTCGAGGGTTTGGAAGAAGACCGACTCTTTGTTCCTCTCCAACCTGGTCTGACTTCTGTGTCCAAGTAAGATGCATAAAAACTGGTTGTACTGGGTAGATAATCATAATTCATATGATGCACTGGTGTTTGTTCCGTCTGTGTTTGTGCTGCTTCTACGATACACTTCAACATGCTCCAGTGAGTCAAAACCTACTAACTTTCTGCAAATGCGTTTTTGAGTTTTCTCAGCTTTTTAAGACATTTTGCATTGATATGATACAACCTTTTCATGACACAGAGGTAATACTAATTCAAATTATTGAGCTCATTTACTCATTACTACTGAATAAATAGTAGCTGATAAATGGAAAAACTAGCCACTGTCTTGGAATGAAAAGACCATGATTTATTTTACACAAGTGTAATGACAATAAAGTTAAATAGAACTGAACTGGAGCTATGCTTATTTAATTAATGCACAGCGCGCACTTTGTTTAAAATTATGGATTATGTTAATCTTTATAACTTTTAAATCTGCAACAAGGTAAACCTGCATTGATAGGAGCTTCAGACTACTGCAAATTCAGTTTGTTTTGGATTTTCGGCATTAATGGCGATATGAATAATAAATAAAAAGATTGAAATTACCCTGTTGTTATCCTTCTGAGACACTCAAATCTAGCATTGCATTTTAAAACAATAATTGCAAAAGAATGTCTTAAAAACAAACTTGTGCACCAAACTAAACAGTATCCTATTCACACTTGCTGTATAGCACACCCCTCCTTCAAACACACAATCACTGGCCCATTTTCTCTTTTCCCAGGCTGCTCTGTTTTCCCTCAGGTGCTGCGGGGAGTTTGACAGCAGAGACTGAGGAAACCACATCTCATCAGCTGCTTGGATCCAGTGGGCTGCACTGGGACACACCTCTAGCTGTGCCCCCTTTGGATTCCAGATTCAGGTTTAGCGAGTCTATTTTTGTCTGGAAGTTGTGGCTTTGACCCTTGAACTCCTCACCACTGGGTGCATGCGAGGTTGCCAATCAAGGACATTTCCCTCAAGAGTGTCTCTAAAGGAGCCTCTGGAGAAATGGCATTAAATTATTATGTTTGAATACAACCACAAATCCCTTAGTCCAGTTAAATATAGACCCATATTGAGTTTTGTCAGAATGGTGTAGTGTGAGCCTTTCTTTCCCTCACACATGTTGATGTTGATAAAGGAAATGCATTCTATTACTGTACTGGGGGGGGGGCAAAGGGCATTAAACAGTCACTTGAATTAGGGAACCACTACATTTCACATGAACATGCAATCAGAGGGCGGAGGGTTGAGAGTGAGTGAAGAAATGGGATGCAGTATAATTATACTTTCTAAATGTTCTTTGTTAAACTACTGAAAAATGTTACTTTTTCCCCCCAAAATGAGTTACATGCCATTTTAAAAGTGAATTTCTGAGGTATTAAATGATATATTACATATTATGTTTGCTCTAAGAACAGAGAATTAATGCATATTTAGAAATAAACCATTTTGAATCTTCACCAGACATTTCTTTTGAATGTCAGGTTGTTCTTTTTGACCGTTGCCTTCAGTGCTGCTTGGCTACTCAGCCAGTCCACGTACATGTCGATACAGACCCTTGCCTGCACTTAATTGAGACGTATCTGTATCGAGCAGCCAAATCTACAAGTCATTCATTGAATATGAAAAATGGAGTACGGGCGGGATAGAGATCAATGATATGGATCTGCATGTGCAGACCGAGCCTCCATCCTGTGTGTGTGTGTGTGTGTGTGTGTATATGTGTGTTTGCATGTGTGTGTTGGGGGTACTGCAGCGTTATTGGACATCTGAATGAGTAATGATGTCGTCCCAGACTGGGCAATTACCACCAGCGCTCGTTTATTAAAGAGGGGATGGAGAGATGGAGGAAGGAGGATGGTGGCTCTGGTGTTGAGGAAACGGAGGATGAATAGGTGGAGGAAATGACAGAAGGAACAAATGCAGGAAATTCTACATTCATTCCATGTCATTTATTGAGTATTATATTACCCAAATGTATGATTTAGCTCTTTCAACACTGAGACATGGGGCCTTATTTAGGTCCTCAGCTGTTGGGCAAAAGTGTCTAAAAGTGTTTTTCTAAAACAACTGAAAAGATGTGGTTGATTTCTGTGCTGTTGTTGTTGGGGAACAGCTAACAGCTAGCTCTCAACCCCAATACATCTGATCGATTTTGAGTTTAGGTCATTTTAGCCTGTTAGCTAACAGCTATCCATCAATGTCTTGTTATAAACATATCCGATTAGCACCGAAGCTAACAGATCATGTAGATTCATTCACTAGCACTAGTCGTTGCAAGCAATCCCATGTTCAGAGATTCCTGACCTTTTGGTCAAATGTATGCCCCAGAAACAAACAAACTCTGGCTGCCCCCTTGTTTCTGGATAGCAAAGTACAGAGAGAAATTCTCCCCCTCCCACACACTCTTCTCCTGCCCTTTCCTTTCCATTTTGCCTTCTCTTTCCCATTTCTCACCTCCTCTCTTTTCTCACCCTGTCTGTCTGCATGTCTGAAATGCTAAGAAAACATTGTGGCTATGTTGGCTATGCTGAGAATCAGTCAGCAGCTGCTTGGTGATCAATGGGAAAGAAAACAAATCGTGGCCATAGGAATTTGGGTTTTGAACTTTCCCCACTCTTTTCATAACTCAGAAGCGGTGGCAGGGAGGGAAACCAGCATTTGGCAAATGATAGTTGATATAGATGGCCATGCATATGTGAGCATGCAATATATTTGTGCTTTTGTGTGCGCGCTCAATGTCTGTGTGCATTTCCAGCATCTAATTTATCGGGTTGCATTGTTGTTCTTCTGCAACCCTACCAGATATAGAAAGGTGTCTATTTATGCACATTTGTGTCTCAGAGAGAGAGAAAGAAATCGTACGGAGGGCCTCATTTGCCCTTGTCCATTTGAACCACATCCTGCCCCAAAATCAACCCCCTCCCCACTCCATCCTCACATGAGTAATCGTTCAGTAGTACACCCCCTCTGCTATGTATACACACATTCATAGATTGGCAAGACGTGCTTGACTCATGACTCAACCCCAGACACTTGCCAATGCCACTGTGTAGGTCTAGTGGTGCCACAGCACTCGGAGCGTCCCCGCTCTGTCCCTGCGGTGTCACGAACCAACATAGAAGCTATATTGTTCATCAGGCTTGGGAAAGACCAGAGTTCAAGGACATTAATAGCTACAATGTGTAATTTCCCTCCTCCTCCTCCTCCTCCCTCCTCCCTCCTCCACATCCTACTCATTCGGTTTTAAGGAAATTTGGGTTTTGGAAATGGGGATATTTCATCTGGGAAAGTACCATTGACAAAACTTGACTGTACTGCTGAATAGCAACTGTTAACTACAAATCATTAAAATGCCACGGTTTGTATTTCTGCAACTTCACCACTTGAAAATAACTTAGATACGAAATGAATAGGCCTAAAATAATTACAGAAAACACTCCTCATGATGAATCTAAGGTGGCTGCCTTAAAATTGTTGTTTTATGGAGCATGTTTCTATTTGAAATAACTTACATGTGCACAGTTTAGCATGTAATAGCCAGACTTACACCATCCAAGCTTCAATAAAGTAGGTCATTGTACTTTTTAACTTAATATGAAATGTTGCTCACCTGCATTTTGTTTTGGGGCGACAGTAACGTCTCCTTCTCTTTGAGTGCACAAGAAGAAGAAACAGATCGGGTTAGTTGTTCATTGTACAATCACAAGGTTTGTGTCTGATCATAAAACAAATGTTTAACCCCCTCCCTTCAGTGTGGTGGGTGTGCCACTATGTGCCAGCCTCACATCTTACGTGCCGCCAAGGAGCCTGAGATGATTAGCCTGAGCTTGTCTCCTGTGCGCTAATTACCAAACCCAGCATCACCTTCGCTGTTGTCTAATTAGTCTTAATCACATAACCGAACACCAATTAAAGTGACCAAATCAGGGCTTTGATGAGAAAAAAAAAACATGTTAAAAGACTGGTCACTGCTGTGTGGTTGAAATACCAAAAGGTAACTTTCTTAGTGTTGTCACCGATGCACAGAGACCAGTGCACACAAGATATAAGTCACATGAAATTAGAAAGGAAATAAAGCAGTGAAAGAGGAAAATGTTTATGTTTAAAGGAAATTGTCCATATTTTCAGCGATTTTCTGATTCTTAGACACACTGAAACTGAATGGCACAGTTTTCTTCATTGAGTTTTCATTTTGAAATCATACTACTATTGTGAAACATAACAGTATTTATTTCATTCATAAGAGACAATAATAAGAACACACACATGCAGAAATTTAAAGTTTCACAGACCGATATATGCACAGATACCTGCTAACATGTTCACAAATACATAAGCCCTGAACTCCCTCATATATAAAGACACAGACCAGAGGCCACTGTTTCAATGGAGGTGTCACAAACATGAATTATAAATCAGAATCCTCCTTCACCTCAGTCTTCGGGCTTTTACTACCCCCTTCTTCTTTTATTTTTATGTAAAACACATTGTGAAAGGTCAGTGGAGAGAAGCAGCAGAGAAAAAGCGAGAGCATGAGAGAGTCGGGTGTGTGTTTCTGTGTATGTGTGCATGCATGTACGTATATATATATATATATGCATGCATGTGTGCCTATGATTAGGAGTGTCATTCCTTGTGTGTGTGTGTGTGTTTTTTCAGCGGGGGTGAAGCTGTGTCTCCTATGCACGCTGTGCTCATTGAGAAGTGGTGTCTTGTGCCTGGAGGGTGGGAGGGAGAGGGGCGGGGGGGTGCCGGCGAGAGGGCAGACGGGCGGCCAGGCGCCAAAGAAAGAGGTCACATCCATATTCATCGCATTGGACATGCACATGTAAACCACTTTTAATATGCCGTGACAGGGGAAAGTTTTGTTGAGGCGGAAGGACGCAGGGAGAGAGGGTGAGGGAAAGGAAGAGATGGTGACAAATATGGAAGGAAGAGTTGTGAGAAAGGTCCACATGTGTGTCTTCATTGGCTCCTGAGTGACTTCCTGGTGATATGAATGATCAGATATAGGCAGCCAGTGTGTCCCAAAACATTTTCATTTAATTATCAAGGAGCCGTTTCAGCCAAATAACACATACCCTCGCTATGTTTAGCGGTAAATACATAAGAGAGCAATTAAGTATTATTTCACTTGCATAAAAGTAAGTGAACCTGCTGAGTATCTGAGCAAGCTAAAACAAACCACAAAGCCTGTTAAAAGTTTGGCCCCGATGAACAGATGTTTGTTGTTTGACCAATTTACATTCACCACTTTGAATCCCCATAATAAAATAAAATGTATAATATTAATAATTCTTTTTTTTTTAAGGATGAGGATAATTGTTTTGTATACTTGGTATATATGGCAATCTATGAGTCACATGACTGATCAACTCTGTTGCAGTCAGTTTTCAGTCTTTTTACTTTGCAGCAAAGTGAAATCACACGTTTGCAAGCATACTGTATGTGACATATGCAACATTATTCAGTAAATACAAACACATTCAAACTGACCTTTGCAGTGATGGATGCTGTGCTGAAAGATGACAGAAAGGACAAGACGAACTCATTCATTGCGCTAACTTCAAAATAAGTTACCATACTTTTATTTATTCTTGTGAAGTGAAACCATTGATAAAGTTAAAGAATATAAAATGTACATAGGCCACACAGGCGTATGTACATACAACTATTGCAGAACACTTTATGCAGTATCACAGTACATAGATATCCAGCTAATTCAAGCAAGCATTCAGGCTGCATGGAAGGACGGAAAAGCAAAAGAAATGCCTGCTATAATAGAGCACTTTGAGGTCAGTGAGGGCATATCATCTTCACATCATAACAGGGGGCCCAGGTAGCTAGTTATGACAATGCGGCATTATATGGCAGCGTTTGAAGTCGACCAGTGACACTCGCACTGTAACCGCCCGTCACAAGCCCGTCACAAGCCCCTGCTTTGAAGTCAGCAGTGATGAAAAAGAAAAAGAAAAAGTAAAAAAAAAAAACCTGTAATCCAATCAAATGAAGTAGTCATGTCAAAGCATCACCTGACAGACTTTGAGAAGGCGGTATGGTTTCTGTGTGTGCGGTGTATCTATAGAGGGAAGGAGTCTGACGAAGGGCTGCAAATCTATGAAGTGGTGAGACGACAGTTTAGACAGAATTGGAAGAATAGGATCTTTTTGCAGGACACTTAACCTCCTGATACCCTGCTGGATGGTCCTTTTGACAATGGCACCACTTACCGTCTCGCTGTCATGAACCACGGCGTTCATTCCTTACCTGTGTGGACCTACATTGGACCATCCCTGGGGTGGGAAGGGGTCACGGTGGGGGTCGGACTCAAGGGATGGGACTTTCTAGTAACTCTACTCCCGACTTTTCAGACAACACCAGGGTCCCCTGGGCATCTCCACCCTCTATGGGCTTTAATTCCAACAAAGGTTTAGTGGCGACAGGAGCTTCCCTAAGCGGACAAATTATGCTATCGGTTTCCCCGCTCTTGTTGGGGAATGAGAACGTCTGGGTTCCCTTAAAGTGGAGGAGAAGTTCTCCATCTGGAAATGTGTTCGGAGTCAATCAAATCAAAGTTGACCTGAAGTTGCAAGCACATTTGTTCTCTCATGAGTATTAACTTTGATCCAGTGTTTAATGGGAGATAGTCAGTTTTAATCCAAGCACAAAATACTGTATCAGTGGCATTGTTTTGAGGGGGAATCTGGAAGACAAGTTTATCCTGTCCAGCAGAGCAGCGTGCAGTGAATCTTTCTGGGCTCTAACCTCTAGCTTGCCTCGAACAGTGGGGAATCCTCCTCAATCACTATAAGGAGGTCCTCTCAGCCCCACTCATATTTTAACCACCAGCCCCACACCATGGGGTGCTGTGTAACGGCCCGTCAGTGGCTGTAACCTAAGCGCCAAAATTGCTTTTTGACGATGTACCTAGTGTTGTTTTAAGAGCCCCCGTCTGTCCTGCCCAGCCCCCACCCACACAAAATATGATTTAATCATTTTTCTCACTTACTCTTCTCAGCATGGGAGCAAAGAGAAAGAAAGAGAGGGAAAGTGAGAGGGCTGGGGGGAAGGCAGAGAAAAGCATTCCAAAGTGGTGAAGAAGGGGAGACATTACAGCAGTTATTTCCGCAGCGAAGAGGAGAAAACCTCTTCACAGGTCTTAATAGGATCTGGTCACTGAAGCTGAAGCCAAGCTACTCCTCTTGAGAAGTCCTCCGGGTGAAAATCTGAGCAGGCTTTTAATCAAGAAGCAGCGGACATTATACAAACAAGAGCCCGTGCTGATGTCATCCTGAAAAATCTGTCCGCTCAAAACTCAGACCTCCATCATTTATATTCAGTGTTTTGTTTTTCTTCAGTGTAAATCACAGATTATATCTCACACAAAATATATTTTACAAATCTGAATTCACTCATTGTGCCTCACAAGGTTTTTTCCCCAAACTGGACACAAAATAACATTCATTGTACTGTACTCTATAAAAGGGCATGACTGCAAAATATCTCTCCATCTCAGCCCCGATCTTTCTTGCATGCAGAGACGCCAAACCAATCCGGCACAGCTTTGATATACTGTCAAGTTATGCTCCAGGCTAAATTGTGTTAGCAAACAGTCGCCTATTAACACATTCACCAGATATCTGCAAGATTATCTGCAATGGAGTTGTATTTCACAACATCTGACTGGTGTAAGTCCCATATACATGCTTTTTATTCCTCCAACCCTGTGGCCTGGAAATTACCTTTATATACAACTAATTTCACCAATTATGATCTGAGAGTAAACATAATTGCTGCCTGGATTATGTTTACTGACAATGACAGTTTTTCCAGTGTAGAAAGTTATATTTTTCTTACCGCATGGTGTCAAAGCGCAGGACCTGGAGACACGGGTTTGTAACTCCTGCGTAGTTTAGGAAACAAAAGCACTTTGGTTGAGGTTAGGGAACGACTGAGGTTTCGAGTAAATGTTAATTAAGTAAGCAACCGCAATCTTTCCCCAACCTCAACCAAGTGCCGTGCCTAAACATAACCATAAAAAAAGTTGAATCATGCTTTAATTGCAACAAGAGGACATTGTGGGGAAAACAAATGAGCAATGTTGTCAGTGAGCGTTTTGCAGAAACGCTCAATAACGACATAACATTTTTTTGACTGGTGTTCGCCTGATGTTCGACTTCACCAGTCAGTTGTTTCTTTCAGCTCTTTGTCAGACTCATCCACTATAACCCGACCACAACCACATTATTTTCTGTTCGTGGTGGAGAAGGTGTTTCGTTTTTTAACATTTGGATTATAAAACATAGCGCTTATCTAAAAACATTTTAGGACACAAGGTTGGCAAGAGATGAGCAGAGATTAGACGGAGTGGGGAATGAGTCAGCCTGGGCCCTTCTTCAGGCCTTCTGTGGACAACCATCCACCCATATGTTTAAAACCTCAAGTAACCTCAGTCTGTTTAAAAGTTGCCACCCTTGCCAACACCCATCTGTCTGCTCACGTCTTCCCATCCCACTCTCTGTCTTAGGAACATATTGTTCCGGCACCCTGCCTGCATCAGCGGTTGACACCCACTTTAGAGCTCTGAAGCACTGTGTACATATGACCACAAGTGGTGTTACTGTTACCAGGGATCACCTTACCCACTGCCATCAGTCTCTTATAAGTCTGACAGAGACCCAGTGTGGGTTAATGGAGGGGGGCGCTGTGGTGTATACATCATCCTCACAATTGTCTGCCCTGTCTTGATATGGGATTTCTGTCACACAGTTGAAACAGACTGAAACTTTCCTAGAAAGGAAATGTCAGAGCTTTTTTTTTTTTTTAAAGATGTGTTAATTGTTTTTGGCTGTTAGCAGTCCCAACAAATGATCATAATGTAAAGCGGGAAAATCACCTGTTTAATGTACCCTAAGGTGTCGTCTATGTGCTGGGGTTTTTCTTAGTGGTGGTTAGCAAGCAAATAGCGTTATTGTTAATATTTTGGCACAAGGTTTAGTATATGTGAATCGACATAGTACGATTTTTTTCTCTTTGTAAATACAGCGAGTGCTTCAGTATAGGCTTGTGAAACTAAGGTTTTAACATAACGTTGGCCCAGATAAATCAAAGGCTGAGTTCTTAGTTAACTTGATATCACTAGCTTGTTATTTGCTTGAAGTCTAAGTTTCATACTGTGTTGAATGTGTTTAGAATATAGACTCTCCTGCTCATGTCTTCTCAAGTATCACCCCGGTGGATGCTTATACATATTCATATGAATGCTAAAGTAATATGTATGAATGCTAAAGTAAGTATAAAAGCCAGAAGTAATGCTTGTAGCAAATAGTGGTCATAGTGAGTGAAATTGTGATCTGAGATGGACATTGTAAAATGTGTCATGTATCTGGATGTGTTAATTTGCTATGTTTGACATCTTTCAAGCTGAATGGACTCTGAACAGTATTAAAACAGATTTTGAGATTTTGTTCAGGTCCAAAGACTGAAATAGGACTCTTTCTGTGAGAGAAAGGACACTGGATATATCCTGGAAAGTTATTTTAAGAGATATGATGCTTTTGAAGAACCATTGCAAATAAAACAAACTGTTGCTGAAAAGGAACGACATGCTGTACTCACTTACTACTGTTTACAACTTTTTCCAGCTGTGTTCCAGCATAATCTGTTCACAGGGGAACACGCTCGGGAGCCGTAACACCTACACTATTTTTCATCGCTGCTGCCAGATTCATCCGTCTGAATGGTCTGTTTATACTTCCTGGACGCACCATGTCTGAGGAGGCGGGGGACAGGACTTTAGTGTTTTTTTGATGAAATGTGTGATGAAAGGTTGGTGATTACATAGATGCTTGGTTCTGTATTTGCATTGTAATTTGTGATGGAAATTGTATTTTTGAATATCTATTTAAATATCTGTTTGGACAAAGTTGTATGTATGCATGTAGTGAGCTCCCCCGTCGGTGGTTTAGTCCACTTCAATTATTTACTGGGAGGATATATAAGGGGTGGTTGTGTGAGTTAGTTGTTTGTTGTTGTTGCTGTTCTGTTGCTGCCCACATACAAAAAAGGCCCAGAGACAATGTGTTAGCAAACAGTTGCCTATTTACACATCATGGAGCAACATTAGCATTCATTTGGTGTCGTGTTTCTGCTCACATGACGAATGTAAGTCCAATATTTACTCACCTTTTAGCCCTGTTTTTGTCCCCATCAACTGCAAGAAAATATATTGCTCTTTAGTTGCTAAATGCTTGACTTTGTTTACCAGTTAGCTACTAACTTTCTTTGTCTGCCTTTGGTGCCGGGCAGGACGTGTACTCGGTACGTTTATCAGACTGTCGTTGCTTCCTGTATTGATGAGACTCAACCACACCGTGAATCTGCAGACTGTAAAAGTAAAATAATGAGCTAAAAGAGACTAAAAAGCATGCACAGCGGCCGAGGTGGGTGTTCATCCCTGTATAATTTAGCTCTATGAGCAAACATTTCACATTAAAGTCCAAATTGAACATATTGATTAATGCTGATTTAAGTTTTGCAACTTTGTGTTTTACCCTTCAAGTAATAATGTGTAGCATCTCTTTGGCTCTCCCGTTTGTAACAATGATAAATGAACAACAGGTAAAGGTCAACACATAATAAACTGTACTGTCTTTACATTAGGTTTGCCTGACATTATCAAGATGAGATAAATGTATTTTTCATTGATCTCAGACAATAGGTCACAGACTGATAGTTTGCCTCAGCATGCTCTGTTCTGTCTGTGGTGAACTGTTGCCGTTTAGTCATTCACGTCAGTGCTTGTTCAGGGACTGAGACTTGATATTACCGATGCTTGCTTCTTGGAAACGTCATTTGGATGGAAACCTACCACTCTCACTCTCTGCACGCTCGAGAGACATGTATCCTCAGCACTTTTGTGGGTCATCACCAGAAAAAAACATCGATGCCAGTGTCCTCTCTGCACGCCCTTGCCCCTTCACACTGCAAAGCTCCTTCTTTCACCCCTCTAGTGCCTACCCAACCCGTGCTAATAATGACGAACATCATTTATGCAAATGTAATTAGGCCGAGAAACATGATAGTGGGGCGCAGGGCACCAATGGAAATTTATCACTGAACACTCAGGCTCTAAACATTCAATTAAAATATTGAATTTCACCGGATTTAATCTAAACGTAATAAATTAAGCAGTGGAAGAAGGGCTTGCAGTAGAACAGGTTGTCAGTATCACACTTGGAGATGGTCATTGATTCCACCACCAGCCGACAGAGAAACAGGAGAGAAGGTGATGTCTGGCCCTTACATCTGTATCTGGGTCAGTGTTTCGTCCACAGTATTCTTGGAGAGGTGAGGTTGGGCCATCCTGCAGACACAAACAAGTGCACCACCAGAAAGAATTCAATAAATGTGCAATAAGTGTGTCTGTCACGTGGTCTAACTTTGTGAGGAGGTTTTTCTGAGCTACCACGCTTAACTTGTAAACACAACATGAGGTGGAAAATGAGGTGAGGACACAGACACTATCAACAAAGGAGAGTCTGGATTTCAGGAGGGCATCCGTCATGAGAGAGGAGTGTCAGGGCAGTTGGCAGTCAAGGATCCCAAACAAGCTCGGATGAGACCAAATCACGTATTTTGCTTTGTACATTTATCAGAGGCAGAAATATATTAATGGTTCAACCTAAACAGGGAGCTAAAAACTGTTTTGTCCTGTTAAACTGCAGGTTGAGGCTGAAACCGAGTGATCCTTTTGAGTCTCTTTTGGTCTCCATCAACTCCTGAGGAAAATATCTGGCTCTTTAGCTGCTAATTGCTCCACAATGTCCCCAGCTAGTTGCTAACTTTGTCTTTGTTTGGTGCTGGGAAGGTGACGTAGAGTGGCTTTATCAGCTGCCTGCTGCATCTGGACGTTGATAAGACTGCTGAGAGTGAACCAAAACAATGAGTTAAAGGTACTGAAGTGCTCCATAGAGCTGAGGGGAACTGCTGAGTGGAGTGATAATTATTTGTGTGTTTCTCACTACGAGTGACACCTTTCACTTTACCCTTAATTATTTGATCCTTTGTTGTATCCATGTTGATACAAAAATATTGATCAGTGCAGCTTTACGTTTTATATTCAGCCGTGTGCAATTGTGCTTACTTTGGTCTCCGTCCACTGCGCTGTTCTTCTCATGATAACAACAGATGTTTGATAAATCAAGTCAAACCTGCGCTGAAAGGACTTGACAACGGGGATGCTTTGTGAGATTTTTATGCAGTTTCAAATTCACAAACAGCATGTTTGTTTTCATCTAACTGGCTTAGAAAAACTGGAGTTTGGTGATAGTAAGAGCGTGAGACGTGTTGCGTCTGGATGTGTTTCCAAGGTGATAAATATTTCATTTTGTAGTTGACGAGAGGTTGGGAAATTGTTATAGTGGCTCACACTGCTTTGTGTCCATATCCACATTTAGACACACGCACACACACAAAGTTATACTAGACCTAAATGAGAAATATTTGAAAGTACAGTATTTGCTGGTTGAACAGCTTCATACCTGCATAAAAACAAAATGATGTTGTATATAATTTACATTTATAGACATACAAAGTCAGGTGAGGTGAACTGTGTAACCAGCTGGATGTCCTCACCTCTCCGTCTCTGATTAATGTAGCGTGAGTGCTTCTTGAGAGCTGATCCTCACTCAAGACTAAAGCGGCAATTTCAGCCTCTCCTCGTACAAACAAGCTTACAAGCTGTGTGAATACAGATCCAAAAAAAACGCTGCACTCTTGAGAGCTGTGCTCTCAGCGCTTGCTGTGAGACGTCAGAGTTTGCATCTTGTAATGTGCTCTGCTCCGCTCGTGTTTACATACGGAGGACATGGCCGCCTGCCTGCCTTGGCTTCATGGTAATAAGCTGCCATTGTCCCAGTTCTCTTAATATCACATTAGAATTTCATCTCAAGGGGGGGATTCACTGCGAGTGTGAGAACTTTATATGTTTAATGAATAAGACTGGGGAAAGAGTCTCTCAATAGTTGCATTAATGCTCTTTTTTGTCCTCCGTCCCTCTGTACATATTATGCATAATATCAAACATGACCTGATTCTTCCTCTATTACCATAACGCCCCTCTGGATCTTGGTGGTATTTTGTCTCATTTTGTGCTGCATTTGAACGCACTGTTAAATGAGGTCTGTCTATGAATCATCGCTACAGAACACTAGGGATACAATACAGAGATGTCCTTCAAAGATGCTGTAAATGCAGACGTCATAGCATGCCACTTTAAAAGGTATAAGTAATGTAAATACATTTTAGATCTTGTCCACAGCTAAGACTTGTTGAAGTATGCTTGGCAAACACAGTCTAAATGCCTTTTTTTCTCCTTTTCTAAATGCACTACATGGCCAAATGTGTACAGGCACACACTTTTGGAACCTGGCTGCAGGGTTTTGCTCTCATTTAGCCACAAAAGTGTTAGAGAGGTCGGCTACTGATGTTGGGTGATGAGGCCTGGCTCAAAGTCGGCGTTCGACTTCATCCCAAAGGTGTCGTATGGCGTCGAGGTCAGGCCAGTCAAGTTCTTCCAGACCAAAATAGGAGAGCTTTTTCTTTATGGACCTGGCTTTGCGCACAGTGGCGTAAACATGTTGAAACCAGAAAGGGCTTTCCCCAAACTGTTGACACAAAGTTGGATGCAGACTGTAGTCTACATCATTGCATTCGGTAGCAGTAAGATTTCCCTTAATTGGAAGTAAGGGGCCTAGTTATAACCATGAAAAACACGTGAGCACGGTGTCCACATACCTTTGGCCATATAGTGCAAGTAAAGTATGCTAGCAAGCATTAACAGCCTGTTGTTAGCAATGTAGCTGGATATCTGCTGTGTGTACTAAGCACTTGAACCCGTAGTTTTCCATTATTAACTTTAATTTGGACCTTGCTGTGTCTTGGATCTACCATCCGACACCAAACACCGGCCCCACAGCCACCGATAGCCCGCCATGATTTATTTATCTCTAATTAGCTGCTTTTCATTCAAAATCATGAAACTATAGACTGGAATAGACATAACTCATCCCTGCATCTAGGCCAATGTTTAGTCTGGGATACCGAGGGTGATCCACCTCTCTGTATTTGATAGTGCCACGATCCATTATTTACTAAAGATCAAGTTTTAAAGCAGGGCTGTTGTGTAGTTTTACTGAGCCAGAGAAGACAGAGATTTTTTCATGCTCTTTCTTTCATCCAGTCTGACAAATGGTTTTAAGGAGTTTGAAATGTGTAAATCAGACGCAACTTTTTTTCTCTTTCTTGTCCTATTAGGGAGGGCGCCTCAAAGAATTATTTGGTGTTTCCACCAAAAAGCCAGTAAACCCTTTTTAGTATGCACTTTATTCTTTCCACCAGGACACAGATTTCTTATTATGATGCTATATTTAATCCGTAGTTGTCTGT
Organism: Enoplosus armatus; assembly: GCF_043641665.1. NCBI lineage: Eukaryota > Metazoa > Chordata > Actinopteri > Centrarchiformes > Enoplosidae > Enoplosus > Enoplosus armatus. The sequence goes on along the minus strand of NC_092191.1, from coordinate 5,097,769 downwards.
AGAGCAATTTAAATGGTACGTGATAAAGGAGTCATATTCTCTTCCAGGCTCTTTATAGGTCCAACCCCCGAAATCTGGCAACAAACACAACATTTTATCTGACAAGTTCTCCTCATGTGAGATCAAACGACTCCCAGGAATAAAAAATGACTTTCAGTGTTGCTACATTCTTTGGAATTGGCTCCCAACAGTTTGCTCCCTTGTCACCTTTTTTTTTAAGACATTTTTTTGCATTTATTGGACGGTGAAAGCTGCAGAAAGAGACAAGAAAGGCGCGAGAGAGAGAGGGGATGACATGCGGCAAAGGGCCGGGCTGGAATCGAACCCAGGCCGCTGCAGTAACGTCTCAGCCTCAATGTTACGACCACGCGTATCGAAGATAGTGATGCTTTTTGCTCTTTTTTTGTTGTTTATATTTGCTCTTGGCTTATTTATCCTTTCACTGACTTACCTTTTTTCCCCTCTGCTTGTTTGTAATCTGCATTTTCCTTTCTTATCAATTAATAAATAATTGATCACCAAAAAGCTAAAGAAATATATATATTACGGTGGAACTGCTGAGTACACACAAAAAAAAGAAAACATAAAAACATGAAATTACTAAGAAAAGAGTCAGTTTGTAGTAGTTTGGTTGTTGCATTAAGCTGTTTTTTCATACCGTAAACCTAAATAGTAAAATATGTGTAAACGCATATCCTGCTAGAGAAATGAAGTATTTTAATTGCCAAAATCTTGCAGTGTCTAATACCCCTGCAGCTGTTTTCCAGGACCAGACTTTATGAGTCACTATATAAATATTTTATCTGCATCATAAATATAGCTCCAGTCTATGATGTTAGCTTTGGTCAAGTGCTTATTTTGGATCATCAGGGGAGCTACAGAGACCGAATTGGTTTTGGCTCATCTATCTTTTTCACTTTTCACCTCTGAGTCTCTGTTACTTTTCCTCGGCTGCATGAGGCTGGTGATACAACCAATTTATATTGGCAACATGGAAAGGAAACACTAATAGCAACGAGCAACAATGTGAAACAGATTTAAAAAAAGAAATGCATTGAGATGTGTGTCCTCAGTACAAAACGTTGCTATGTCATTAAAGATGTATTTCTGGGCAGCTTCTCACTGTCTAGATATGCTCTATGGACAGTTTTTGCCGTTAAAGTCATGTTCAATAGTGCAAACCTTAGACGCATACTAACGTCTCTTGTCTTGATGAATGATTTGAAAAATTCAATGTTTTCCACGGCATTTACTTTGGGTGACTTGCAGAGGTTTGATTGATGAATCTCAATTTATCTTTTTTGTCATTTTGCATTTTTCCCTGTCCATTACTTACACTCCTGCAGTGTGCTTTAAGTCTTTGAAGGATTACTTTGCAGCTCCTGTTACTGTACATTCCTCTACTTAATACTAAGACGTGCACTAATTACCTGGGTCTCTCATAATGGATGTCCTAATGTTTTATTTACGTGACGAGACTTTAATCAGCTCCCTGATTTCCTCTGCTGTTACACACCTTAACGTGAAACATGGCCTGTGTGTACCCTCTTATCTGACACTGCCTACTGTGCTTGGCAGCCGGCTGCCAACAGGAGAGCTGGAGGTGGCAGACAGTGCTGGGGAGGATGTGTTTGTGTGTATTTGTGCAAGTGTGGAGATGAAAGCGTTTTTGGATGGTGCCTTTGTACAATACTCATTTATACATGCATGTCTGTGTGTGTTTGCATGTGCGAGTGTTAATGTGTGTGACAGGTGCCGACTCCTATGTCAGGGGTGAGGTCACACCCTCCCTCCCCGTTTAGGTGTCTGCAGAGGTTCGTATCAACTCAGCAAGTGATAGGGTGAACACCTTTTACCCCTCCACACACACACACACCCCTACCAACAGGCGTACACACACCCAGCCCCCTAGATATCATTAGCCTTTACGCTAACAGCAGGCCCCAAGACAACTTGGGAAAATGGGGAGGGTCATGAGCAGTTCTTGAGCACATGTTTTTAGCGATGCATACGAATGTAAGTGTTGTGCATTTGCTGCTGGGGTATCAGTCATGTCGCAGAGGTTTCAATGCCAACGGAGATGACTCCTGTTGGCAAAGACATTTACAGAGTGATATCAGCTGCTTAGAACTGAACGTGTCGTCACTTTGATTAATCAGTATTCATAAGTGTCTCTGTGTGTCTGAGCTAGTAGAAAAGTTTCATTTTGCTTCACACTGTGTATTTCTAGGTGAACAAATCTTGTAAACAAAAGTGATATGAACTCAGAAGTTTTCATTAGAGGTTTACAGTAACAGTAATTTCTTTGGTATCAAGTGCCACAACAAATGCAAACAAGAAAGAAATATCCAAGGTGCTCTCATTAAACAGACTAATCTGGGCCTTTAGTTAAGTGAGCATCAGTTCAGACTGTAGCTTGCCTTTCCAAGCGTGAGGAGCTGATGGCTGTCAGATGGTTAAACCCACATCCATACAGCCATAAAGCCTTATGTGGACCTCGCCACAGCTCACTTGGAAGAGTACGACCGTACATCATTATGTATCTCGGTGCAGCTATTTGGCTCAAATCACACTCTTCGCTTCTGCTCCAACAGATCTAAGGATGCTTGATGTGAGCGCAGGCTTAACGCCTGGTTCTCTCATATTTGACCCCCGTTTCTTTTCTAATGTCCCACCAAGGTGCTACAATAATACCGAGGTATTCTTTACTCATCTGTTGTGATCCACTCGTACATTCATCCCAGTTGTAACACCTTCTCTCTTTTCTCAATATAAACTCAGTGGGAGCGTCACTGAGCAGCTGATATGTATAAAACCCAAACAAAACACCGGATTTGGCAGTGACATTTAAAGTGTCACAGAAATCACGCTCCATGCACAGTATGAAGTATGATTTACACTAAAAGTTGTCTTTTTATATTATAAACAGTCAGAGAGAGAAGGCTCTCTTTGAGTTGAACTTCATGCACATGGCTGCTGTATCAGTCATGACTTAATATGGGCAGAAACTGTCATGTCCAGTTCAAGTATCCATATCCTGATATAGGTCTCATTCAGGTCAAGCTCTCATACACACACCAATGAGACTGAGTAGCCCTGCTGCCATGAGTGAGCCACTTAACAGGAACACCCTCCTGTGAACATGGGGCTCTGCTGCAGCAATAAACTCTGCACTATTTGACCAACAGTGCAAAAACGTTTCAGTGTCACTGAAACATGTTCTATATTGGAGCGAGCATATGTTTATTATATTCTCAGACCGTACAGATGCCTTAAGTAAGATATTTCAGTCCCAGATGCATCTCAGCAAACTACAAATCTTTTTGACTCACTCGAAGCGTAACATCCTTGCACACCAGAAGTTCTTGTCATTAAGACCTGAAATCCTGTTTCTTCTCAAATCTCAGGTTCAAAAGGGAAGCAAACAACAAAGCAGCAGAACTTATGATTGTCATTTGTTACTTCTTCATTTACAGTTTGACTGGATGTGATTGGCTCTTTTTACTTGCATAGTCATGTGATTGTGGAAATGCTGGAAGTTTTGTTACAATTTCCCCATAAATTACATAGTGCCTCTTTAAATAGATTATTCTGTTTCACTTCTGATGTTTACTTGTGTCAGCTCAAACTGGGTTACTAAGTAGTGTGGTGATTACACTGGACGCCTTTTTGGCACTGAGAGTTGGCTTTATTGTTTTTAGTAGATTTGAACCGTTCTGTTCTGTTTATATTGTTTATATTTCTTGTGTGCCTTGCTTTGGGTGTAGCGCTGAATGTCACTAAGTGGTCAAACAAAAGCCTGAAGACTGCTACAACTTGTGAACAACATCCATTCAGACTGCAGGAAGGCACTACTTGTTGCTATTATCGATATTATTATCTATTGGCATTATGTCTACAGTGATGTAGCCAACTTTCCAATGTTTCAAAATGACTGAGAGTCATTGCCCAGAGTCGGCAAGAGAGAGCAAACAAGAGAAACAAAACTGAAACTTAGCTTTGTTTCAGTTTGTTCTGTATGGATGTGTACGAAAGTAGAAACCTGAAAAAAGCTTATAATTTGGAACAGATGTCTTCTGATTCTGATGTTGCTTGTCTCACTTTCCACCTCTGCACGTTCAAACATCACACTCGCACAACAGCTTGTTGTCTCAAACCAAGCCATCACTTTTGAACCTGTTATCGGTCTAATTTGTGTAACCTTCACAGTTCTTGAGATGCGTTGGAAATGAAAAAACAAACGCACGAGGAATTTATTTAGCTCCTGAGTTTAACTCCTGGGACTTCTTAGTTCTCCTATAAAGGGCCCATATGTGACTGTCTGTCTCTAACCAATCAGTTAGGAAAAGATTTCTCATCAGAAAACTGAGTAGTCTTAGTTTGACAAATCAGTCTGACAGAAGAGAGACGTTGATCACCAGCATGTGTTTGATATTACTTTCTGTAAATGTCATGCACACATGTGCAGGTGTGTATTTAACATTTAACTTCACATTTAATTCGCATTGTCTATTGATCTGATATGACCAGACAGTGTTTGTGTGTGTGTGTGTGTGTGTGTGTGTGAGAGTGAATTTATTTCAAATATTTATATCAGGTACAAATTGTGCATAATATCAGTTTTGGAAATAAGACAGGTGGCTAAAATGGTTTTCAGCTTGCTCTCAGGCAGCAAAGATCATTTTTTTAAAGTTCCCTTTCTAAGACTGGGGTCTCCTCCGGCTGTGGTGTCACTGTTCGGCCCTACAGTATTTATTTACACTGTCTTTCTCTCACACATTCCTTCCCAGTGAGCCAGGCCTTGGGCTGCCAGCGGAGGACGTGAAGTCAAGCCAGGGAGCCAAGGCCACTGTCAGCTCTCAGTGGTTAGAATAACCCAGTAAAACCTCCTGGGAACCGGGCTGGGATCGGACCAGCGCTGGCAGGTTGAACCAGAGAGAGGTAAGATGGTAGATGGAGGAGATTTAATTTTTTTTCAAAGAAGTTGAAGGAGTAGCTGAACCTACGTTGAATATGTGAAGAATGAGAGATTTGTAGGTTGTGTATATATATATAACATATTTGGTGTTTTTTATTATTCTTCATCTTGTCAACATTTTTGTTTTGATTATAGACACACCTCAGACAGCCATATTTAAACTTCTTTATATGGTGTCTGGATGTGATTTTGTGTCTTGATGAAATGAAGACAGTGATTTCAGTCTTTGAAAAGAGAACAAAAGCAAAAAGAATTACAGTTTCCCAGAAACGTAATTAAACTTTAAAATGTCTTTTGTGCCGCAGCATAATGGTGTGCTAATGCTACATGCCACATGTTGCCACTTTCAACCTCCCGGACACCAATATCCTTTTCCTGGGAAAAGCCGGTCTGGACTTTCCTCTCCATTTGTTGAGCCATCTTTTGTACCACTGTGATCAGCCAGTAATGTGTCTGGCTGAGAGGATAATGGCTCATCACCACGCACTCAGAATTATATTCCACTTTACCCAAACATGCTGTGTATGGCTTGCTGCAAACAGTATTTCTTCAGCTAATATTCTGAATCAGTTTCTACTTAAAATTTGAAAAATATCACAGTATTTCCACATATTTGGGTGTACTGTATAGACGTCCTTTCCCAAAACTTCCTTTCAAATATGTATAAAATCACATCACACGTCTTCCACTGAGACAGGAATAAAAACTGACCCCTCGCTGTGTTATCTGCGGCCTGTACAACTACAGTATAAAGCCTCTCCACTGACGTGACTCTAGCAATAAAATGTCACTCATTATCTCAGATCTCTCTCTTCTCGCTCATTATTCTCAGGCTCCCTCGCCCCTCCTCAGCGCCCCTGTGACTCTGTGTGCCTTTGACACGTGTGGAGGAAGGACACACTATCAGTTTTTCTAATTACTTATTGGTCATGATCAATTAGCAACATTTTAAGGCACTACGGTAACCTTGTATAAATACACTGGTGGAGTTCAACAGCCATCATGGTTGACAATTAAATTGGTCTGTCACTGCTGGGGCCTTCATTAATCTCAACTTGTCATTCTTGTTTATGCTGGTTAAAATGGCTGTGTGGGTGTGTGAGAGGAGTCGACAGTGTGTGTGTGTGTGTGTGTGTGTGTGTGTGTGTGCAGAGGAGGGGAGGTCAGATCAGATCTGTGATGTGAGAGTAGTTGGAAGTTGTGTGTGTATATATGTGTCATATGCACATGTGTGTTTATTTGCATGAATCTACATGTGTACATGTGCAGGAAGTGTATATTTTCTGTGTGTCTGTGTGTGTCTGTGTGGTATGTGGAAATCTTTTTAATCGCAACTGTCAAGTTGAAGCCAGTTGGCACCCTGAAGCGATTACCTCATGTGTCCTTGAGTATTTTCTAAATTGCTCGGAGATGTTTAGAGCCTCTCCTAATGACTTTCATAATCGTGCGGTAACGTGGCCATTTACACCATGTGAGAAAATTCCTACTCACTTAAACCCGCCTTTACATCGATTGAATTAGACAGAAAAGCTATTGTATCTTGCATTTAGTTTCAAATCCGTAATGTTCTCGCTGTTTCCCCTCAGATTTTCCTGAGTGTATAATTCCCCCAGTATACAAATTTGAGAGTTAAGTTGGGGCATAACTATTTAATTTAGTTTGATTGTTGGTAATTTTATTGGCATTTTGGTTAATGGAGCACTAATGGGATCTCTTACAGAGTGATGTAAGCACTGGGAAATAAGATGCACACACACACACACACACACACACACACACACACACACACACTGGTGGGAAACAATAGTTAGAACCACATACACACAAACATACTCTTGTGCTGCTGACCTTTTACCCTCTTCTCTGTCTTCTGACCCTCCCGGTATGACCCCCCCCCATTGGCAGGAGGGTGGGTTGGCGTTGGTCACATACCCCTGACCCCCTCTCTTCCCCCCCCCCCCTCTCCCCCTCATTGTTCCTGGCTGAGTGTGTCTGACTGGAGACGAACAAAGGAGCGTGTTGGCGCCTGCAGACGCAGACTCGCCCTGGTTCATATTTACATATGAATGTCAACACCTATTTTGTAACTTGTCTCCCATATACAGCTTTCAGCAGTGATATGATGAGTGTGTACATTTAGAAATGTGTGTGTGTGAGCGGGTAATGAGTGTTGGTGAGTGAACTTTTTGGCTTCATTAAACCGCATTGGAAGTGGTTGAAATGTATTTTTTTTTAACTCTGTTGACAAATATGTTTTTGTAAAATGCTGAAATCAGTAAATACAGATTATTAATGATCAAGAGGCCTATTTTTCCTCTCTAAATGTTGATGCTTTTGAAGGAGAATCGATGTGGCTACTGAGGTACAGAACGACCACAAACTGCCCAAAACCCGCCAGATTTCTGCTTTATTATGTTGGCGACCACAGTAATCAGCAGTGTTTACAAATTAATTAAACATTGTTTGGATTTATTCGGGAAGGTTTACCTCCTAAAGCTCAGATCAAAGAAATTAATTTCAATTTCCCATAAGTTTTGAATCTATCATTTAAATGTTGAAGAGTAAAAATAAACGACTTATATTCTTTATTTTACTTCATTTAAATGAATTGATTGAAAATGTCTCAGTAAGTAACCAGACTAGTTATTGAGTTAAATATCACAATACAAACATATATTATAACTTGATCAAATAAAAACATTCGGTCCAAACAATATTTAATATACAATACAATTCTGTCAACACATGATAAATAATGAAGTTGTTAAAGAGATAATGGACGCATGCTCAAATAGAGGCAAATGGGTGACAAAATCATTGAAAAATAATTATTTGACACACAAGTTGGTTATAAATAAAGAGAAATAAATAGTTCAATAGACAGCACAGTCGCTACTTTATAATCCTATAATCCTGCCGAGAACAAACCGGCAAATGGTAATGAATTGAGAACATTTACACATGGCAGTTTTTTTCTCTTTTCTTAGCAGACTGTTAGTGTCAACCATCAAGTCATGTACCTTTGATTGGTGTGCACGCACGCACGCACACACACACACACACACACACACACACACACACATGCATTAAGTCATAATTAGCAGGGTGTCCATGCTTGAGTGGCTGTGTGTTGAGCAGTGGAGTGGACAGTGAGGAGGAGGGAGGAGGGTCATGCTAATGTGGACAGACTTGTCACCATTGTGGATGACGGTCATGTGGACCCAGAGGATGGAGACACACCTCGCTAATTAAGAATCCCTAATATTAAGTGTTGTGTGTGTGTGTGTGTGTGTTTATGTTAATGTGTCTGTGCATCTACTGTGTGAGCAACTGCGGAGACAGTTTGTTGGTGGTTTTACATGCAGCGAGAGTTCATCCTCACATCCTCTTAATCTGTGAAATATTGTTAATCTGAAATGTCCAATGTAATACAGTACATTCATATGTTTTTCTTACAACACTGTGTAACCTTTAACAATTCCCAAGACACTTTTTTTTGCTGTGAGTCTCTGAGATATAAATTCCACTTCCTTTTGGCAGACTGTACAGTGGTTTCATCAGAGGACATATCACATTACTAAATCATATTTTTCTTCGGTTTTCACAACTGCTAACAAAAATAATAAGCATGCCTGTTAACAGACAGGACATCCAAGGCAAGGCCGGGTCCTGATGTGCAGATGCTGTAAACCTCTCTGGTGCAGCCTGTTGTCTGGTGTGCTCGTGGCCTAACTCTTACCATGGCCGTAACCGCTTATAACTCAAAGCCTTTGATTGGTAAAACTTGTTGTGAGATAGTACAATATCTGAGAAGAGGCACTACCTTGGAGGCCAAATTCAGGGCAAAAAAAGTTATTTTTACTCTCATAACCTCGAGAGGACAGGCGAGAACTTGTTTCATTCAGATTTCATGTCAGTAGAAAGGACATTTTATGTCGGCAGAAAGAACAATATTAATAGCTAATCAATAGTTATTTCAGGGAGTCCAAAACGGATTTGGCTGTGGCTGCAATGCATTTTGGCTTTTGAGGCTGTAAGTAGATCCTCTTCTCTCATCGTTTGTAATTGAACTTCAGAACGGTTCAAAATGATGAATCTGAGAGGCCTCTCTCATTCTGAGAGACAACAAAAGCCAGTTGATGTTCTGCATGGCTGCAGTTAAACTCCACTGTACTGTAGCTGCTGGAAATATTCCAACATGACATTAAATGTGCACTTTTGGCAAGTTATCCACAGGAACAAAGGAAAACCCCTCCACTGAACATTCTCAATGGACAACTGCATTGCCAACAGCTTAATTGTGACTGTCCTAACATTTCCGAGACTGACTGACTATTGTACTAAAATGTACACATTGCTCATGATACTGCAAATCACAGTGTACAAACACATCCACTAAACCTAAATAGATTTTTGTATGCATCTATGTCATGCATAAAAGAGAGCCGACAGCCTTTTTTCATATGTGTGCGTTGTCATTCCCCCATCCCAGTTGCAGACAGATCCTCACCAGGGTCACTGGCTGGTAATTGGAGGGAGGTGGCTGTGATTAAAATTCATATTTTACACCCCCCATCACATTTGCATAGCCACAGGACAGGCCTGCAGCTCCCAGTGTGCCTGGGACCGGGCTGGTGGTGTGTCTTGTTTTATGAAGGGTGAGATGCATGAACACTACTCACACATCAGCGCCTGTATGAACACACGTAAACACATATGCATATACACAACTACTAACAACACACACACACACACACACGGTCACCCTGTGCCTCCCACCTCTCCCTTGTTCCAGCTGAGTAAAACCAGGCCCGCGTCATTTCACCTCAGGGTGCCTGCTGGGGTCAGAGGTCATGTGTAATGGCCCAGTGCATCTCCCAGCACAGTAAGCCTACTCCAGGAGCTGACACACTCCGCTACTCCCTTCCCCACCTCCCAGCCCTTTTTTTTATCAAAGCCAATACAAAGACAAGGAGCGTGTGTGTGTGTGTGAGTGTAAGTCAGTCAAAGATCACATTCAGAGTTTCAAGTTGCTGAACCACGAGGTGAGACGGAGCAGCGACCAGCCCAGTGCCCACTACATAGCACACACTGGAGATTATACCTGTCACTCTAAAATAGTCCGGTGTAAAGCGTTTACTTCCAAATGAAAATCTAATTTTGTGCGTATTCATGTGCCTGTCATAATCTTTACACAGCTGCTGTATCTTAACATCAAATTTGTTTTAAAAAAAAGATGCAATTATTGATAACAAGCCACGTGTTTCACCTGAAAAACAACAGCATTTCTATTACGCAGGGGTAAAACAGTAGCAGCTCTTTCTTTAGGACTTTAAAATAAGCCATGAATGGACCGCAAGACTTTTAAAATTCTGCCAAACAAAGACAGTTCAGAAAAAATGTCTGGTCGGCTTCATGTGCCATACAATTATGTACATACACTCTAATAATGTGATTGTAATTAGAGAGCGGTAATGAGTTATTTTCTCTCTTTAGTCACTTGAGTTTGTAGATCTCTCTAAAAAAAAAAAGTGACTTTTCCAGTTCCTTCTTCATCTCTCCCATTTAAACCAGCACCTAGATCAGTGTGTAAGTGGCTCCTTCTCAGGCTGATTATGAACTCGCACATGTGAAAGTCCTATCATCACGTTTGCACGTTACGTTTTTCAGGCATTTGACACTGATGTATCTCTCCATGACGGTGGGTGAGCTGCTCGGTGATTGGCGTCATGTTCGTCTATTCTCTGCAGTATCTGCGTTTCTGCAGCAGTGACGGGACAGATTTCCAATGATAGAGGAAATAGTGGCTGTATAGTTTGATGTGATATTTGCATTTGCTCAATAATTTATTACTGCGTGTATGTGCGCTTTTTATGAAAGTGTGTGTTATTACACTGCGGTTGATGGTGGCAGTTAAAGAGTAGGGAAACTGTCAGTGTTAAGATGGAGAGGGAATGAATAATGACCTCTGTAAAATGATGAATTATGGTTTGATACAACATTGGTTTAGCTTCCTCTTTAGTTTTTACACAAGGTCATGTCAGAATTAATTTAAATATATGACACTCCTAGAAATGGACCGCTGTGGTTGAGATGTGGCGAAAAACTAGAAGTTAATTTACTGGGATCATCTAAATACGTGTGCAGGATCCATGTTTTCTTTTTTCTATTAAACCTTTTTATAGAAAAGGAAACACCATAGATTACACAGATTTCAAGGATTTAGAGGAAGTCATCAAGGTGTGCTGTTTGCTGTCTTTGTCTGATTCTCACCTCTCCAATCTCTTTCTAGTTTTCACCTGTGTTCAGTGGCAGCCTTGCTAATTGCCTCAGTAGTATGGAAACACATGAATGTAGCTGACACTTGTAACAGCGGAGCGATAGGTGAGACCATCACCGAAACAGGAGAGTTGTATTTGTGATTAAAAACATCCCAATTATAATTTATTGAAGAATGACTTTTTTGTTTATTCGTTCAGGAAGCCTTAAAAGTTCCATGGTTTTGGATGCTTTGCCAAAATACGCCCTCAGTCAGTTACTGTGGGGTGTTTCAGTTATTTTGCTGTGGTGGAGAAATATAGTAGTTTTGAGCGAGTGTATTCAGTGTTGGGCTGATATTATGCTTTAACAGACATTGGGAAATTATGCCATGATAAAGCTAATGAATGCCTTATTTAAAGCAGTGTATACTACTTTACTTTTGTCATTTTATTCACCACAAACACCTTACATGGTCAGCAGCTAATTCACATTTTCTGTAAATGTTTTTGTTTACTCTCTATTACTGGAAGCAGGTTGAGCTATTCTGTACACATTAACTGTAAACTGGTTACAAGCGCTGGGATAGGTCTCAGCTACCAGCGACCCTACAGAGGATGAGCTGGTAGACATAATGGACGAATTCATAGGTGATTTAAATGCTGTCTGTCTCCTGTAGCAAGAAATAACTTTTGGGTGTATGAGAACATGAAATTCCAATGAAAATCTGTTTAAACTCTCTGCTTTGTTTCATATAGTGTGAGGTTACTTTACAGTAATGTTTGATTGAATGGGATTATGGTTTAAATTCTTTGCTTTTTTTTTTCACTAGAGATGTTTAATGTCACATTTTGGTCCACAGGCATTTGCACCTTGCAAAGGGTTTATTTGCTGCTGAGTTAAAGTTAAGTTTTAATGTGCGGCGAAGCAAAACTTCTATGGAACTTTTTTCGGTGGTGTATTTTGTGGTGTATCATGAACTGCGCTGTATAGTAGAGGAGACCAGAGTTGTACAGAGATCCCTTCACTTTTATGAAACTCACTCTCAAACAAAAGCTACAGTGTTATTGATCGATTACCGGTTTCATCAAAATCTTTCACTCATGAAGAACTCAAGTATTTTCTCATGAGATATTTTGATTGTTCTGGCGCCATTATGGTGACACATTTCAAGGGTACTGCATTTCCCAAACCCGCCCTGGTTAGTTCAATAATGGAAGTCAGTGGAGAAACAGCCGCACATGCTTAAGACGAGGGATTAGCGTGTGTGTGTGTGTGTGTGTGTGTGTGTGTGTGTGTGTGTGAGGTAGCTAGCTAGCTAAGTGACGCAGTGATGTCATAGTCTTTGTGTTTTCACATGGGAACCTGATAGCTCTGAACAATCCAAGGCGAGCAATTTTTGGCTCAAGCGCACTTGACATAACAGAGAGATAATTGTAGACTGTGTGTCCACGGACCCTCCAGAGATCCGGAGGATCAAACCCTCTAGGATTTCGGACACTTTGATGACGCGTTAATGCCTGCAAAAACATTTACCGCCTCAGAGATCACAGATGGAATGATGTAAATGTAATGCAGTTCAAGTTAACTGCCCCCTGATATCAGAGATGATGTAAAGTTTAGATTTAGTTTTCGACATATTTTGCTTTAACTGTTGCCAGGGTGTTGAATGTGAAATCCATTCATATTGTATTCCACTTTCACACCTTTTATCCAGAGAGTCGCCATTATAAATGACATAATGAATGATATTATTTTGTGTAATTTAGTAATGGGAACTGCAGAGTGTAGTGACTAACTCTGCTGAGGTCAAGTAGAACTCATCATTACAGGCTGGATGACTGCAGTCTTTAGCCGGTTTTCTAGACAGGAGTTGACATTAATGTAACAGTTACAGTAGATTACATTGACCATGCTTTAGCCATGGAGATTTATTTAACTTTTATTTATTGGTGAAATTTGTTGGAGCACACATGCCATTTTTCAGCAGTTGCACATGTTCACACCAGGCAGCTGGCCGGTGTAGTGGAGCATGCCTCACAAAGTTCTGCACTCTTGAAACCACACAAGGCTACGTTTGAAACAGTACACAGCTAACCTCACACCTCACAACAAATTCACATGAATACTTTTGCAAGAGTAATAATGATTTTGGACCACAACTCAATGCATCGGTTGATCTTTTCTGTTATTTACCCTGGCTGTTAGCTCTGGATGTGCAGTTGAAAATAAAAGAATATGATCAAATTCATTAGAAAAATGCTTACCTTCCAAAAACAATTAGTTTAAGTTAAATTACAAGTGTCTGTCTCAGCATAACATAAATCTAAGATATTAAGTACGTCCAGATTAGAATTCAACCATTCTGACTTTTACATGGGATCATAAAAAACTCTGTAATACTATTTCTTCCCGACATTTCTTCATAACTGAACAATAAGGCGTATTTTAGGGATTTAAGAAACAATGGTTTTGCACAATGTGTGTGACTTGCCCTTGATTATTCCCATTTTCTGAGTCTATTCAATAACCGTTCTTTGTTGATGATTATGACAAAGCGTTCTTAACCACGTCGTGTTTCTACATTTTGCCCTTGAGAGACATGCAGAAAAAAAGAAAGTGACGGCTCTGTATTTTTAAAGAGGCAGGTTGCCTTGAAGCGAAGCAGGAATACCTTCTGGATCATAAAACATCTTTGAAAAGTGTGAGAATGAGAGACGCGTAATTTTAAAGCTATGTTTAAAACCTAACAGTTATCTTTATGTTGCTTGACACCTGGCTTTAATGACACTCTTTGGCAGCTAACTTTTACTTTAGGACTTTCCATGAACATGATCGCCCATATTCAGCCACTGTGTGTGTTTTTTGATGGCACCCTCTCTGAAAGAATATAAGGACTAATGATAATCAGGATACATTCAATACAATCATACAATAAGACTGTATCTACACTGCCAAGACATAAATCAATATGTATTAAATCAAGAAACTCTTTTCCTCCATCACACTGATATGTTCATGAGCTTTGGCATGCTTATCAGTCCTGTTGGACAGTGTTTTGATTATGCTGCTTATAATAAAGACGTATTGTAGATAATGTAGCCCAGCCTATAGAGTTATTTTATCACCAGCGGTACCAACAAGAACACCAGTAATAGTAATTTAAATAGAAGACGAAGTATCAGTAATAGAGGCAGTGGTGGCAGGAGTAATAGTGGTGGAGGTCAGTCAGATCAGTCTTATCTTTAAACTTTTGGTAATGTTAAAAAGCCCATTCTTCAGTTTGGGATCTGGGTGTATGACAAAATAATCTCAACTCAGCGCTTTGTTGGGGCTTTCAGCTGCATTTCACGGTCTTCATCCTTCCATTTGCTCATGAAGATGCAGCTGAAAGTTAGTTAGTTTGTCACACGTTTGGCAGATTTTCATTTGAATAATGCACATTTGACTATACTGAACATATTTCCACTGATATTGCATTAATAACAGCTTACTTGCAGTGTTTGTTGCAGTTTTAGTAGTATTTGTAGTATTAATAGTGAATGTTTTCCTACTTCTCTCAGGCCAATTCTGGGGAAAAAGTGACTATTATTAAATGTATGTATAGTTGTAGCAGTAACACTGTTTCTCCCAGTTCTGTACTTGTAATGTGCAACAGTAGTAGTAGTGTTAGTTATGTTAATATGATCTTTGTTACTATCGTACTGAAAGCTGTGAATATGTGATATTATTATTTATTCCAGCAGGCGTTTCATGTCTCTCTCATGTTATCTGCCCATGTAGGAGTTCAGGCTGTTCACTCTGATTTACGGCTCTGGGGTCTAACTGTGTATATTTACAGTCTCATGACCTGAGAATGACACCCGCTGGGCTGAACAAGGAGGAGAGAGAGGGGCAGGGAGGGTCACGGACCATAGCACACACACATACGCATATATACAAAAACATTAAATGTTTTGGCCAGTACATGTCCACTTTGACAGTAAAGATGTTGACACAACAAAGTAATTCAAAATAAGCATAAAAACATGCAATCACATGTTGTATTTTTCTACTTTTTTCTCATTTAACACCATCTTCTGCCCAGTTTTGCAGTTTTCCTCTCCAAGACAAAAGCATTATGCACAAAGAACAATGTGACAAACAAAGAAGAATGTGCACAAATGTTTCCATGTCACTTTATGTTTTAGGAAATTATCTTGTTAAATCTGCAACCTGTAGCGTTTTGCATGTTCAAACTAAATGAAATGATTATGCATATAGTGTTGTTATATATATATATATATATATATATATATATGCACGCAAAGTGATCACGATTATTATTTCCTGTGATTAAGTTTGACCTCTTTTTTTTGTGATCTGGCAAAAAGTATTCTGGTGAATGAAGGCTTTCACTAACTGAAGTAGAATTAGATGAAGCAATCCTGGGAAAAGAGCCTACTAAAAATGCAAATTACAACACTTCAACACATCAACATAATGACTCCTGGAATTCGGCGAACATCACAGATTGAGTGAAGTGGTGGGTAAGAAAATGGCTGAGTGTTAAACAAGGTGACAGCTGCTTGTTTACAGATCCCAGCACCCCGGGGTGACGGCGGTGTGGATTGACACCCCAGCTTCACAGGCCCGTTTCCAGAGAGGCAAATGGTGCTTGGCAAAAAGTACAGTTCACATGGGTTTGATTAAACCGCTGGTGATAGTTTGTACCTTTGCAGTGCTGTGCTAAAAAGCTTGAGGGGCTGTGTGTGTGTGTGTGTGTGTGTGTGTGTGTGTGTGTGTGTGTGTGTGTGTGTGTGTGTGTGTGTGTGTGTGTGTGTGTGTGTGTGTGTGTGTGTGTGTGATTTACATGTCTGTGTGAAACGGCAGGATAAATAACACTGCCTCATCTGTGGTCTCCTCTGTCTCTCTATCATTTCTCACCCTGCTGTCCCTTTTTCTCTGTTTCTGTTTTTGGACCTCCGCTGCCTCGACTCAAATCCTCCTCTTTCATCAGTGGCTTCTATTCAAAGTTTAAAAGTACACCTACCAACACCTCTACAGCTCACTAATTTACACGCTGTATCTTATTTGTTTAACTGGGACACAAACAGGAGTGAAAATGCAGTAATTTGAGTTTTAATGGAAGTTAGTGTTGGAGCTATTTCTTGGCGAACAACAGCGGACAGTATCCTGAAGTCTTCCCAGGGAGGTTGCCAGGTTTGCTGCCATCGCCAATACCAAAAGTTGTGCACACTGACGAGCCAACACCGCAGCCGCAGATGCTGAACAGAATTACAAATCTCAGATTGTGTTAATGTACAGGTTAAAGAAAGGAGATATGTGTTAGTTAGTCCCGACTTCAGCTCCGCACGTAACGCACAGACGTGAGATTGATATCGATCTTCTGATCTCGCTCTTGGAAAAAAAGAAAATAAGCTAACTTTTCCAAAATGTTGAACTATTCTCTCTCTCTCTCTCTCGCTCTCTCTCTCTCTCTCTCGGGATACAAGCAATCTGATTGGCCGGCCCGGCAGGAATAAACGCTGTGAAGCTGGGCTTGGAGAAGGGGTCGCTGTGTTTTATGAGCCATTAAAGTTTTATTCATCCCTGCACCGAGGCAGCCTTCGGCCACGGGGTCACCATGCTTTAAATAAACTCCCATCATTCCTCTACACCCCCCCACCCCCGACCCACAATATCTGCCTTCCTACCCCTCCACCCCCCAAACCCCTCCACCCACAGGCGTAATGGACTGTTTATTGTTTGATGTTCAAGTCCGACTTCATCGTTTTTTCCCTCTCTCTGTTTTCGCCCTCCACTCGTGTGCAGTGGTGTGGAGGTGTGAGTGATGTGGTTTGTCCGCATGTTTGTACTGTGTGTTGATTCATTTTGCGTGTGTGTGTGAGAGTCCATGCCTGTGCTACAACTACATACATGCAGTATGTCTATAAATTCCTTTGGTGCTTCATCAACTTTTCCCTCTGCTCTTCAGTTTCATGGGTGCATACCAAACTTTTAAAGGACACAGTAAGGCTGGTGATATTCTTTCTTTTTTTCCCCCAACAAACCCCATGAAAAGAGCAAAACCAGCAATGATCTATGAACTGTATTTGTCTGTATAGTCAAAGCTTGATATATCTTATTCCTCAGTGCCATAGACCTCCATTGTTGTCCAAAAACTTTAAAAGGAAATCAATGAGCCACACTGTTGCACTGGGCGACATGTCATTTTGAGTCCATTCCTTTGTCCCTGTCTTGCTGCTATAAATTCTCAGCAAATGCGTATTAATCTGTGGTTAAAAATAGTCCCTGACAAATGTACTACTTAGTCTTGTATGAGTGATGTTTGCTAAAAACACAGTGCCCAGCTGTTTTAAGAGATGATTGAGCCCTTTTTTAAAAATATTTGTGACCTAAAGATGTCTTCAGTTGGAACTAATTGGGTGGGAAAGTTGGAAAGTATTGAGAGACGTGCTGAGGCCGTGTTCAGACCTACAACTCTCTCATTCATTTCAGTGAAATCATTGTGTTGATGCCGTGGGGGAGCCAACGCAGAGGGCTCTGCCAAAAACAAAAAAAAAAAAAAATAGATCTTGGCTCAACTTTTACACAACACAATGCAACATCATCAAGCAAGTCAAACACGTGCAAACACACATTCCTGATAGCGTGAATGCTGTATTTCTACTGTTTACCCTGCAATCATTGAAATGACTGTGACTTTCCACACTTATGGTGTTATAAACTGCTGCAAAGTGTCTGATAAGCCCTCTAACTTGTGGATCTATTAATCAAAGTGGACTTCCTGGATCGTACCTGAAGAAACACGCCCGACCGCTGCAGCCCCCTTTTGTTGTTTTAACGCAGTCCTCTTTCAGCCTGAGCGTCTTTGTTGACGATAAGCTCGTCTTTATACTTTAAAGATGCAATAGTTGGAGCTTGTGAAGCACTTTTTTTGGCAGAGGGGGACCAAGTGATAGCAGACAAATTTGGGAGGAGAGAGAGTTTGCAGAGCTCCCTTGCATGTTGTGTTACAGCTGACCCTATCCTCAACTTTGACCCCTGACCCCACCAGAGATCTGTCATGAGAGGGAGCTGCTTAACACAAAATGGAGCCTGGTTCAAGAGTCAGAAAGGGAGAGAGAGACATACACAGAGTGGGGGAGAGAGTGAGAGGGAGAGAGAGAGCTCCACCGCACACAGAGGACTCATTTATCCTCTCTCTCTCTCTCTCGACTGCAGTTTTTTTTCTTCCTCTCCTTTGCTTTCTCTTTTGTTTTCACTGCACAGAAACTGTTGCCCTTTCTTCCTATACATCTCCTCTCTTTCCCTCCGTCTCTCCTCCCCCCATCTTCTCACCCTCGTCCGGTCGCTTTTGGACAACAGCATGCCATCATCAGTGGCCACCGCCGCCACCACAGGTACGGATTCATGGCAGCGAGGACCAGCGGGATTCTGGGAGGGAATTTGTGAGACGAGGCTTTAATGAGAGCGAGGCCTCGTGAGCCGGCGAGAAATGTATGCAAATGATATGCACACACCAAAAGGACCCTGGGTAGGCGAGGCGAGCGCCGGGCCGAGCTCCCGCTGAGCTCTGAGGAAGATGAGCGGCTCAGGTCAGCAGAATGACATCAAAACACCTCCTCCTCCTTTTCTTCTTCTCTTTCTTTTTCTTCATCCTGCATCTAGGAGAGCAGAGAAACACATAAGCTGAGACTTTGTAGTGTTGCTACAAAACGTTGTTGACGTGTTTTAGTTTCTGGACTGCTGTTGCTAGGTAGATGTTTTTTTGTGTGTGTGTGTGTGTGTGTGTGTTTTTTTTTTTTTTTCTGTTATTCATCTTTGTAAGCACACTGACATTTGTGGAAGAAATTATCTGGAGATTAAACACATCTGTGTTTTACATCCAGACTTTCCAGACTTTTAATTGTCATAAATCATTACTGTAAAAATCAAAATACAAATTGAGCTCAGCAGAGAACTCACATGGTGCCCTCTAATTGTGCTTATGGAAGTCATTTTTGTTAACAGAGTAGTTTGACAGTAACTTCTTTTGACATTTCATTTGGAAATTTAAACTCACAACATGGCTATTTAATCATCAGAGTGTAGTTGATGTAATAGGCCAAGATGTAAGTGAAATGACCTGTTTTTAATTCTGTAATAAAATGCATCTGCTACAATTCTAAAATACAGCTGTTATTGAAGGTTATTTACACATTTAATGCTAAATGTAGCCTTTTCTTCATTTTAGTATATTCACGTGTGTTTGTAATATTGTCCTGTACGTACTTATATTAGTTATTAAGTATGTGAAATGCTTCTCATTCAGTGTATCCTTATGTTGTTTCTTAATTTAATAAATAAAATACAACAATTCATTTTTTCGTCAGTAACCTGTTTTTAAAAGAAATCTAAATGAGAATAAATTTTAACTAAAATTATTCTTTTAAAATCTAGCCTACAAATTTGTTTGTTTTTTTCAAATTTGTATTTACTTAATAATTATTATCTTTTATTTCATTTTTATTTTTTTTTACTTTAGTTAACATAATTGTTGTTTTTAATCACAGTTTTTATATAAACGTATCCTCTTAAACAGGAGCCAATGAAAATAAATATTACTCCTGTTGCACACATTTAAAAAAAAATACGTTTTTATCTTAATTTGTCATCTAGTCTACTTGTTACCGGTCT
Source organism: Enoplosus armatus (assembly GCF_043641665.1). Lineage (NCBI taxonomy): Eukaryota > Metazoa > Chordata > Actinopteri > Centrarchiformes > Enoplosidae > Enoplosus > Enoplosus armatus. The sequence goes on along the minus strand of NC_092191.1, from coordinate 5,077,851 downwards.
GTAATTATAATCTTATCTGTCGGGATGATTTTAAACAACCATGCAGGCTCCACATCAGCATCAGCGTCCTCGCCGCAGCTCCAGCTCTGCTCTCCCCTCCTCGCCTGTCTCGGTGCTCGGAGCATCGCTCCTGCAGGAATTATGCACCGTTAACTGGCCTGTCTGATCTGACTGCCGCTGCGAGGGAAAAAAAAAAGGAAAGAAAGAAAACGAATAAAGGCGAGACGTCGGCGTGACAATTTCGATGGCGTTAACTAGTGATCGTTAAACGCGCCACGGTCCAGCCGCGTCAGAGATGGAAAGCTCCTTCTTTTTTTCCACCGTCGCCTTCGGGTGGGAATAAACAAGAGGAAACGGGAGGAGAATGAAAAAAGAAAAACATCCATTGAGTCTTGGGAAGAAAATGAGAGTGGCACCTGATGATGTCGACTTTGACACGTGTTAATTGCTGCTCAGCTCTCCTCATTAGGGAGTCTCAAATTATTTTAGCGCTCCGGGCCACGACGCCTTGTTTGCTTTGCTGAGCAGAGGAAGCAATCTGGCCCAAACTTCAAATGGTGAGGCACAAGGCGTCAGGGCAGAGTTATTTGTATTAAATAGTTCCAATAAATAAATGCGTGAAATTATTAACGAGCCAAGCATGATTTCAAATATATTGCAATTAATGTAAAAAATAAAAATAAATGTTGGAAATGAGAAATATGCTTATTTGTTATATTAGTTTGTTGCTATAGCTGTGTATCTGAGATGCAGTGAAATATTGAAACACATCAATGTTTTACTCAATTTCACATCAGTCCTTTCTTAAATCAAATTAGTTTTTATTAATAATAAATTATAAATTATAACGCCTCTGTGTCGTTTCCAATTAGGATTTTTGCTCCTCTGTCAATATTCAAGACAGGAAGAAATTTATTTGATGCATTTGAGTGTCATCTCTTTCTCTCTCTGATAATCAAAGATTTACAGTGAAGTATTGCCTCTGTGGCTAAATCAATAACATGCTCAAAATCAATAACATTCTCAGATAAAACGGTCTCATCAATAGCCCGACAAAGCTGCTTCACCGCACACGGCTGCATTTAAACGTCAAGCAAATGTGACTTTGCACCCAGTCAAATATGTTCACACACTAAAAAATTCCTTTTCCTTGTGTGATTATATTCTAATGTGTGTGTGCAGCCTCGGCGTCAATCTGCTCCTGCATCCTCACCCTCTGCCCACACAGCTCCATGCAGCAAACACACACTGATTCAGTCCAGTGTCTGGGTGCAACCGGCCCTCATCCTCTCTGCTAGATTACTTGTTACCTGTTGGCATGTATTTATACGGCCTTGCATGGTGAATTATAAAGCCTTTGTTATTGCCCTGGCTTGGGGTCGGCCACTTGTTTATGACACCAGTAATGGCGGTAATTGTTACTGTTGAGATTACCTGTCAAGAGGACCCGGGCGGAGAGCTCGGAGAAGGCGTCCCTCTCTTGACAAGGGGTGACAGGGGGGATGGGGAAGAGGACAAGTGGGGGGGGTAGAGAGATTGGGGATTGGAGGGTTGGGGGCGGAGGCCGGGACGCCCTGATGACTTCTCCGCTGATAATCAGCCGCCGCGGCCTGTGGGATAATTCAGCTGTCAATGCCACCTAGCAGGGCCCAGCATCAGCCGGCCGACCCCAGCTGGCGTCATTCATCTGGACCCAAGATGGGGATGGAGGCGAGAGGAGGGGGTGAAGGAGAGCAGAAGGAGACAGAGGAGTAGAGGCAGTGTCTCCGTCTCATGTCTAAGTTGGCCTTCAAATGCAGTAAATTAAAGCCATCATGAAACATTTTGCAGTTTAGAAGAGAAATGTCTCAGCTTTGAAAATTTCAACACTATACGAGGAATTTTAGGTCTTTTATATGCTTCAAATGCACTGACTTTTCCTGCTTTACCTGCTCTGTGGTAAATATTTGAAGACGCTGATATCAGACGCTCCAGCAGGTATTTCAGAGCAATATCATGTGTACCTGTATCTTCAACCGCCACTTAAATTACGTGTGTAAATTGTGATATCACATCATGTGTCATGTGCTAATTCTAATTTCAAGATCAAGAATTCAGTATCATTGAAAGGGTTATTTATTGAATTAATTTGCAGGCAGAGCCCTCGAAATACTGTGTCCTGATTGGCGAACAATATGCAGCAGCTCCACTATGTCAGATGATGTAAATGTTGAAGGATTTCTTCAAACAGGACCAACGTGGAGGATTGCAGCAGCTCTTGAGAAATTGACTTGCATCTAAACATGGCATGACTTTGTAATAGAGGGGATTTTTTTTTTTAAATACAATTGCTTTAAAGTGATCCACTCAAACAAATTCAGAGTTTAATGATGTACTGATTAATTGCATTTAATTTTTCATGTGCATAAATTGAGGAAAATCTGAATACCTATTTGTGGCTATTTAAGAGTCCCACCTTATTCCTTCTGTGAAAGCAACCTCGTTGTCTTCCTGGACACGTGTGCATCATAAAGAGGGCAGCAGCAGCTAAAATGGCAGGCAAATCACTTTTCGAATGGTTTTGGAGCAGCTATCAGTGTCATCCCTGAATGGCTGTCTTTATCAATGATTCTGCCTGATATGGAGGGTGTGGAAGGCGGTGGAGGGTTTGGGGGGTGGGGGTTCCCTATCTGTCGCTGGAATCTTTCACAGTTTAAGGGTTGGGAGCTGCTAAGAAACTGTCAAAGATTTGGACAGCTAAAGTCCCCGGGTGGCGAGCGCCGAGCTGTTCTCTATCTGTATTCCACTGTGGCAACACGCAGGGTTGTAACACCGCGCCACTGCTATTCCAGTGGGATAATGTCACTGAGGAAATAGTGCCAGGAAATTGTCTGCACTGGATTTCTTTTTCTTCATGAGGCGGGATCTGCTGTGCAGTGTTGGGGGGTTGTTGCCTATATTTCAATTTACCATTAAAAAAAAAAATATATATATATATATATATGAAAATGAACAAATAGTTTTTGTCACATTTCAAAATTTAATGAAATGACTGAAAAGTTTGTGGGTACTGAACACTGCTGCAGTTTGACAAGCGTATTGCATCGTTTAAATAACTGTACACCGTTTTACAAAATGTAATAAATTTTACATTATAGTATTTTGTCAAACACCTCACACAGTGTGAATATTAACACGTTTGGGGTGTTTTCACTCTCATTTTGTTAAGAATTATAAAAATAATATTTCAGGTTTTAGGCTGCTGGTTCAACTTGACTGGGATATCAATTTATAATGTAGTCCGATGGGTAATTCTTATAAAAAACAAACATTTGTGGTCATTTAAATGCGTTCAAAGTGAGTGACACTGAACTTTTGTAGTCCATTTAGCAATCAACACAGGCAATATTTCATCTAAACCCCGACGTGATATTATTTTCATAACACCTCCTGCGTAATTTTGATGATGTTTCAGCTACACTTGCTTTCCCTCCACCACTTTACAGCTACAGAGGATCCTGTGTTACATGGCAAGGCAGTTTTGCTAAATGTGTCAGAATGGAAAATAAATACGAGCTTTTGCACGTACATCAGCGCTCGTGTGATGGAGGAATTCTTTTCGGTGGATTTAGAGAAACCTGTTTCGCAGTTTGAGTAATGCTCACAAAGCATTTCGTTTGTTTGTTTTGTAAATTTGTGACTCAATAAATCTACTTTTCCACTTGAATGCAGTTCCCTTTTTGTTTTTAACCACTCCTGCTTTTATCTTTTTGTCACAGGCCATGAATCAAAAACAATTGCTTCATAACTTAATTTTGTATCTTCACGGTTTTTATTGCCATGGCTTAATCCTTGACAAAATGGAACATCATCATCATCATCACCATCATCATCACAACTACCAAGAAATTTATATTAAGACGATCTCTCCTCGATATTAAAATAAAGCACAGTCTCATTTCTTATTCAAATGATAGCATTAGGCGCGTATGCATTTATCACCCGATACACGAGTGAGGTTATAAACAATGCCATTCATTATCTGGCCCAGATGCAGCGATTGTTGATTAAAGGGCTTTGAATATAACAGCCACACACACTCGCACGCTCACACACACACTTACACACACACACACACACAGATGGGTGGACATTAGGAAAAGAGAGAGGCCATCTGAATAGGCTGGAGGGACATTAACGGCAACAATGATTGATATTTGCCGCACAGGCTTTTTAATGGTATTGTTATTCCTCAGAGTTATACCCCGTCCTCCCTACGTCTCGTCTCACAGATAAATGGAGGTGTAATAATGAATAGAAATTATCCTGATTATTTTGGTGGAGGTGGCGGGAGAGCGAGTGAGGAGGGGGTTGATTCATAATCTAACATGAAGCTTAAAGCTTAGTCAACAGTGTCCTGTGGATTTCCTTTAATGTCTGGTAACTTCCTTTGTAGGGGGAAAATGTTTAGGGTGCAGTTTTAAAATGCTGCTTGTTGTTATCAACATTTATATTGATTGCTCAATATTAAAAAGCAAAAGGCATGATTTGCATCCTCCTCATGTTCGTTGTGTAGGTAAATGAAGATGGATACTCGCCTCAAAGATATTTAATAATGAGATTTTTAATCATTCTGGCTTGAAGACTGTTTGTGTTTATTCATTGTGATTTGAAAAGGGTTTAATCAGCCAACCAGAGACCATCACCAGCCAACATTTTGATTTACTGTATAATGTTTTCACACAAGAGCAGGTATAAACTTTCATAATGTAATTAATCTGACAAGATACTGTATTTACAGTGATTCTTGCCCCCAGACTTCATGGACTTTATTGACTTAAGGACTGAAATTATTTTTCTGCATTTTGTAAAGTTATATCTGATTATCAAATGGCAGAAAAATCCCATTTTGAAATTAAAGTATCACAGTGGATATCCTCGTCCATAACTAAACCAAAACTAGACTTTTATTTTCTCGTGTGGCCCTGCTTCACTGTGAGAACCTGCAATATTAATTTGTTGTGTTTTCTTGAGAGCCTTCTCTGCTGCTGAGTGTCGATCATGTGAACAGCTGAGGTGGACATCGCCAAAACACATTATTTGATGTGAGAGGCCAGCTTGTCCAAAGCAGTTGTGTTTATTACGCACTCCTCTGGCACCTGCTGCAGTGAGCTGGCCTGCCAGGACACACACACACAAACACACACACAGTCTTCCAAAATCTCTTCTTCATTTAGCCACTTTCCACCCGAATGACGGCCATTATCACTTTTCAATTACATTTGCAGGAATGCTGTTTCAGTGGTGCACTTTACAGTATTGTGAAACTTAAAAAATATGCAACTAAACACAATGAACCCAACATTATTTATTATCAAAATATACACAATATACACCTGGAAAAGTTTAATCAAAATGTATTTTTTATACTACGATGATACACTTTTATTTGTGTTTCTACCAAACAATTTTACAGCTTCCAATGCAAATGATTCATGCAAGAAAAGCACCAAAAATGCCCCACAGCGTGCACATCATCCTATGTTCATCTCATGTGGGCTGTGTAGCATACTGGAGGTTACGCACACTGTAAACAGTGACGGTGTTGGCTCTGCTTGGACATTTATTCAACCCTTGTCTTGTTGCTTGTTGCTGTCCGCTGTTGTTACTTCTTCTCTATATGTTTCTCTTCCTCTTTTATTTCTTTTTCCTTTCCTCTGTCTACCTCCGCCTCTCTATCGCTCACTGTTGTCTCTCTTGTTCACATCACTGGAAACTGACATTTTTCATGTCTATTTTGACGTAATAATTCTATCACAGTAAACGGTATTCCTCAGTCTTTTTCTGTGTTTTTTTACCTGGTAGCTACTAAATCTTGTCTAGTAAACATCTAGTCTTTTGAACTATTTACTTGGATCAGAGCAAAGATGGCTCCCCATTAAAGCACTACTGGATGTAGTTAAAAAAAATAGTTTCCTTTGAATTCCTCTGCTGCTCTTCATCTAGACCAACAAGACCCCACTTGTCTTCCTTGTGTGTCCTTTTTTTCTTTGTACATCCTTATTCTCTCCTTTTTTCCCCTCTGGTGTTCCTCCTCTTCATCCTCCTCCTTCTCCTCCATACCAACATGTTGTGCATCATCCATTCCCACCATCGCTCCTTCCTTTCTCCCTTTCCTCTCCTAGGGTGTAATGGTGTGATGCCTCCCTCCAACGTCTCCCCCACCCCGCCACCCTTCCACTCTCTCAGTAATCAGGGCCAGATGGAGGCAGAGATGGAGTGATGGAGGGAGGGAGGATTGGGTTTGGTCCTAGCAGTGTCTTAGAACGTGGGGAGCTGTCAGCCCTGCAGGGAGAGAGGAATTCTCCAGCAATAAAATAGGGATTTATCACCACTCTACCACAGAGAGAGAGGAGAGAGATGGAGGGAGAGGGTGTGAGGCAGAGAAAAGGAGGAAGAGATCAAGAAAGTCAGATATAGACGGGTGACGTGGGAGAGAAAAGAATGGAGAGGGGCAGAAAGAGAAACCCGCAGAGGGATGAAGAGAGAGGCAAAAAAAAAAAAAAAAACTGATAGAAGACTTTTCATCATCGTAAAGCTTCAGACAGATGAGGGAGGTTGAAGGAAGGAACACGCAGGATGATGGACCGAGTTTAACGCTGAAAAAGACCTGGAAGGAAGACAAAGCCGAAAGACAAGAGGAGAACAGAAATTGAGAGAGACAGAACCAGTGGCCTGACGATTTCTCTCTTGCCGTCTGTAGCATGCAGAAAGGCGAGCGTCTCTGCAGAAAGTAATGCCCAGTTGCGTTCAGGGGATGGAGTGTTAAGCAAAAAGACTCGACCTCCCCTACTGGGCCAAATGAACCTGCTAAAATAACCGCTCTCCACAATCGGCTGTGTAATTGAAACCAGAATGTGCAGGATTTGATAAATTGCTTGACCCTGCAGGAATGTTAAGGTCGTAAATTTTTAGTGCATTTTGGCCGTGCTGAGGTGTGCAGAGGTGTACGTTAAGAGCATGCCCATTGGTGTGTGTGTGCGTCTGAGAGTCGCAGAGAAAAGGCTGCGTGTGTGTGTGTGTATTTATTATTTCAAAACATAATGGTCGTCCAGAGTTGTCGAGGTGGCAAGACACAAAAGCTAATACATGCACAAGATGCATGCGGCCACAGCCACACGCATGTAGACACATGAGTACACGCACATCAGCATTCAAGCACACATGCCTGCAAATTATACTGCACATTCCCGCCCGATGACCAGATAGACTAAAAATGGTGCTTCTCCTCCACATCTTCAGTGGTTTACCTCAAAGGAGTACGGGGAGTGCACACATACCTGACATAACTAAAATACTCCAGCTAAGGTAAAACCTAAACTCTCATTCAAATGTGAAGCCAAAAGAGATGCCTTCAGATCTCGTTTATTTCCAAATAATTTACATTTTCATACAAACAATATTATATTTTCTTATTTCAGTGCCTCTTAATTATCCGTCCAGTATCTACAACATGCAAACAATGCACTGTTTTTAAGAATGTACCATGATTTGTTAGAAATATTCTGTTCTTATATAGTAAAACTATGAGCTCCCATCTGGTCTGATGATGCATTTAAAATGTTTAAAGCCCTCTCCAGGAGCAAGTAGTAAAATAGTGCTGTTACTGCCACAATCCTCTACATGTATAATCATCTGAATGCTACTTTTTTCTTAAAAGAGCTGCTTTCTTTTTACAGTTCAAAACATTTTCCTCTCTGTGTCTGGAGCGAATGGTGGTAATGAGTGTCTTTCACACGAATCTTTCTGTCTTTATGACTGCTGCTCACATGCAGCTCCAACTCTTTCAAAACGTTCTGTGGCTGGCAGAAGTTTTTATACACTCAATAATCCTGTGTTCATAAAGCTGTTTGAAATGATTTCTCAAAATCTGAGTCGAGCTGTAACTAACCCTAAAACTCTCAAAATGATGACTTCGCAGTCAACTGTATTTCGGGTTCAGGTCTTGAACATCAATGGTATTCAAGGACAGCCAGCTCTATGTGATGCCGCACACCAGCACGTACAAGGCTGGACTGCCAGGACACTGGTGTTGCATTGAAGACTTCAGTGTTAAGGCCGGGGGATGCTTGAAACGAACTAGTTCAAACAAAATGTCGACCTCGTCTAAAGGCAAAACTATTTTTGCCTGTTCCGAACGGCCATGTTCAAAGGCGGAGCAAAACGCCTGTTGTCATGGGGCGAAAAGGGACAATCCTTCAAGTAGGGACAAGGGCTCACTCTTTTGGGTAGTCCTCAAATACATTCATGGGGTTGCACTCCTTTGGCATGAAAAGCGATAGAAGTAGATGTGTGAAAAGGTTCAAACCCTGCACTCTTTCTTACCTCCTCATACCTGGTGGTTACTGTGTGAAACAGGCTGCTCGTCGTATTACCGGTTTCAGGAAGTTACACAAATTGCTGGATGCTGTTCTACAAACCCACCAGCGCTCAGTTTGAATCATACCCATGCTGTAAGCGTTTCAGCTCTCTCAGCTCTCTTGCAGGCATCAGGCAAAAACCTGTCCCAGCTGCTGAGCTTCAGGTGGTGGACACCAAAAAAAATGCAATGTGGACCAAAGTCTGCCGGTTACAGGTTCTTCTTGCTGCCTCAGATCCACGCGGCAACCCGGTCAAACCCAGACCAAAACAAGATCGCCTGGGGAATGAGGCGCTCACGCGAGGGTGAGAGGAGCAGAGACCAAAGACAAACCCATCTGTCATAGTTATGTTATCATCACTGAAAACATGAAGATGAGAACGAATGAAATATAAAGAACACGGCCCTTTCATGGGACCAGCGTGGGCTAACCCTGATTAGTTGAGCACATGCAAAAGTTCAGCACACAGATGCACCAAGTTAATCAAAAGCCCCGTGGTAAAGCCTGGGGGGAACGTGGAGTGTGTCTGTATAAACTATATGTCACAGATAAGACACATCTTAACTGATTAAAAAAATAAATAAAAACAAAGTCAAGGGACAATTAGACAAAACCCAAAGGCAACAAAACCCGAATGGAAACTTAAATGTTATAAAAATCAGCCAAATGACCTAGCCTCCATGTGTATGCATGTCAACAGTGCTGAGGGCATGGAGAGCCCAGCCAGGACCAGAGGGCATAGAGAGGTCAACACAATGTAAACAGAGACCGCCACACGATTTACAATGTTTGCTGGCTGCTAAGACGAGGGGTCTGCACATTCTCACAATCATAATTGCTTTTTGCAGCTTTTCAATCAACCTGACTTGGTGGACATTGTTTTTGTATTTTTTTCACCTCTCATTTTTCCCCCTTGTCATCGGTGGGGCTGCTCTGTGTGTCGGTAGCTACCCTTGCGTAGCTGTGACTCCAGTCTAAACGTAAGCAAAAGTCTAAAACTTCAAGATTCTTTCCTTTTTTTTTCTCTCTCTCTCTCTTCTCTTTTCGTAATTAGGAGCAGACGTTTCTCTCGCTCTTTCAAAACCCCGACATTGGCCACTCTGGCCAACTGAAAAGGGGAAACCCAGTCACACATGTGGACATCTGGTTGGACACGGAGAGCATGCAGCCCCTCAGCATTTCACCCCCTCCTCCTTCGCCTGTTGACAGTCGTTACCTGTGCCCCGGCAGACCCTCGCTGCCCCAAGATAAAACGACCTCTATCCAAAGCCAGACGCATAAATATTTCTCTTTCTATTTTCCAAAATAGCTTTTAATTTTGCAAGTTTTATGGCCCTAATATTAAGTGCATATGTTTTACAAGACACCGTGTCCTCTGCCTCACCCCTCGGGTTCACTATTGGAGGTTTTTTTTTCTTTAGTCTTCTAAAGGAAGAAGGGAAGAAAAGTAAAAAAGCATAAAAGGTGGGGAAAGGTAAAGCAGAGAAGGATTTTTCTGCATGTCTTTCCAAGGATCCACATGGTTTACCTGAATCCTTGCAGGGTATCGTTAATTAGTAGCAATCCTACAAGTGTCTGTTGTCACCTGTTAGCATAAAATTTTGATTTTTCACCATGCAGACAGCAGACAAGGGCATGAAAATATAAAAACATATATACATACATTTATCTACCAAAAGCATGCATGTCTGAACGGTAACCAACATGCTAGTGGAGAACTGAGTATCGCACATGTTTTAACTTCGAGTTGTCTCTATGACTATTTTGCTTTTCCATGTGTATCTGTGTTCTTAGCCTCCCCATGACCTCTTTTTCTCTCTTTCTCTCCCTTCATCTTCTCAACATCACACACATGTGTTTCAGTGACCAGTTACAGCATAACGCTCTGATTCATCTTTCATGCAACAGATTTTTAAATTTCATCAGCATATGTGACCAAGCGGCATGAACTCAAGCTCATTTAACTTGAAAAGAGTGCCATCTGAGAAAATAATAGGATCAAAATACATTTTATATTTAATGAAAAGCTTATTTATTGTCTTTTATGTAATATAATTCAAACCTCTGAGTACAAAGATCCTAATATAAAGAAAACAGCTTTCTGCCTTCCAATAATGCCTTACAGATTTAGCACTAAACACAGAATGACATCGCCTAACATGAATAATGGATATCATCCCAAAGATAACGGCCTTTCAAGTGAAAGATATAAAAATAGTCAATTATAAACAAAGGAAAAATGTTACATTCAAGCCAATGTGAGTCCTCCAGTTTAAGGAAGCTGCAAAGCAAGATTCACCGTGCGGGTGTGTTTTAATTTTGATCATATGGCTTAAAAGACCTTTCATTCACCATATAACGCAGTGTACCTGGGACTTTAGTTTTCATTTTCCTCTGGCGCACAGACAACTATGCAACAGTAGAACAAAACATCACAAGTTTCAGATAGTGCCGATTATTCTTTTGAAATAGAGTATATTAAGAGACAATAGTCGTAGTATTACAGCAAATAAGATAAGACAGAGCTAGAAATTGAGGGGATTTTCTTACTCTATACATTGTTTATCATTACACTGACATTAAACAGCATTGTCCATGTGCCTCTTTGCTAGACAACCCGGTTCACAAGTGCAAAACAGACATCAGAACAGGCCCAGCATTGCCTCAGATGAAATACGCCACAATAAATCCCCCTGCGTATATCTCCAGCATGCTTGCATCACGCCGTCCCCTGTGCTCAGATTTAGCTCCAGTGGTGACATGAGTTACGGCACTCTGTCTGAAACCACCTTGTGAGGATTTATCACTGTGGCATACAACTCTGAATGGAGGAATATTTGGGTGGGGGGAGAGAATTGAGGAGAAAAAAGGGGGGAAAGCAGGAAAATTGATCCATTTTGCTTTGAGACAGACGCATTTGGATGAAGGACAGGGGCAAGATTGTGGCAAAGAAAACAAACTGAACAAATATGGTCTCATTCCAAAAGGATAATAAATAACTGGATCTCTGTGATTGACAAAATGATAAAACTTTAACGGCATCAAGCCTCTATCTTTTAGATATATTTACTAAAGAACTTTAGGGATTTTCTTTTTTTCCCGAACAGATGTTTTCAAATCTTTTTGATAAATGGGCGATGTTTAGGAGGGAGCAATGGAAAAGTCATTGGTTTTGTTTTATCGCTTCCATTTTACAGATGGTGGAGGCAGAGAATGATGAGAGAAAGAAGACTCAGGCAGAGAAAGTCCCCTCATACTTTATATTATTTGTCGCTTTTGCTACTTTCCACGACCAGCTGATGCAAAACAAACGTGATTCAGCCAAATGATTCATGTGAGTTTCTACATCTGCTGTTCCAACCACCAGATGCTTGGTAGTTCTTTTCTGGGAAGAATTCTCTGGCAAACAGGAAGTGAGGCATTTTAAGATATCTGCAATAACAAATTATTTGGGATAAACAAAAGAAGGACTGTGTTTGTAGCGTGAGCCGCGATAGCAAGATAGAAAGCAAAGAGCACTACCTGCAGAGACTTTGTCAACAGAAAATCCAAAGACGACAAAAAGCCTTCGGGGCATGAAGTTTCACGGAAACCTGGAACCTTTTTAGGAACTCAGGAACTTTTCCTGCATTTTGACAAAAGCAACAAGAACTGTCGTTCCAGGGCCCCAAAAGTCCCTGCTTCAGGCGGATAACTTTCTGATTTTCCAGGAACTATTGGGGGTGGGGTGTGCAGTGATGAGGGCTGCTGAGGCCCTGAAGCTGCGACATGTTCTGTACAGCATTCATTCACACAGCAAGCAAGCACTGTTCGCCAGTATTATCAATATTAGAGCTTGGGAGGGGAATTTCTTGTAAAAATGTCTTGATGTTTAAATAAAGTTAGTCGACTTCCCAAACGTTTGAGATGAAGAGAGCAACTGTGCAACAACACGATGACTCCATGTTGTTTTGCAAAAAACTGCAATTTTTAAAAAGCTGTTGTTTTATATTATCAGTCTAATTTTCCAGAAACACAAGGAGGAATCTGAAAACGCGACTTTTAATTCCTGATTTGGTTTGTGAGTTTAGTTCCTGAGGCCCTTTAGGTGTTAAGACTTTGGTAGAAAAGGGCCTGAAGTGAGAGTACCAGTCAAAATGTTCAAAGTTGTTCAGTATTGTTTTTGGCAGCTTGTGTCTTACTAACTTATGTCTGACATAGAGTTGAACAGAATCCACTGCCTTTAAACTGGAAGTCATCTTTTTCACTTCTCCACAAACTTTAGCTGTGAAAAAAAGATGTGACCCTAGCATCCAGATGTTTTCCCAAACTTGTTGCTAAGTGGTCTCTCATTATCTCAAGTGGTGAGAATCTGACAAAGCAGCTGGAGGAAATGATGAGAGCTGATTTGGAACAAAACAAGGTTTGAGGGCAAAAACGTTTATTGTGCTCAAAGTAAGCACAAGCTCTCACATCTTGACATGCAGATTACTTACAGCTTGAATTTGTTTTATTCTCAGTCAAACGTTTTGTCATTAATGAACTTCCATATACTTGGAGGAGTGCAAAAACTATCCATGACCCCTTATCACCATGGATCTCACCAAAATAAAAAGACAACACTCTCTCAGATTATCACAAGGCAATTCATCCGGCAATTCAAGAGGAAACAGTCCCATAGTGCAGTAACAGTGTGACAGAGATGTTTCCAGAGCAGGCGGATGCTGATTCATGGACAGCTGCCCAGTGCAACCACAGTCTTCTGCTTACCACTCAGCAGCAATTTGGGGTGTTAAGTGTCTTGCTCAAGAACACCACAAAGGTAGATCTGAAGGAAGAGGAGAGAGTGTCTTGCCAGGTCCTCCATCCAGATGTTTTGAGGAGAAAAAGACAGAGAAAGAAGGACATCTTGCACAGGAAACGGAGAGAGGAGTGAGGGTTTTAGGGAACTTGCCCAGGGGGGGCCCCTCCCCTACAGGGACAAATTGGTGTCAAGTCTCTGTATCCAGGAGGATTAAGTGTGTGTTTGCTTTGCGTTTAAACATGGTGCTGAGGACAAAACAGCTTGAGTCCCCACACGTCCTCACAACTCACAAAGACGCTAGTGTCTAAGCCCGGACAGGGAGGAGATGGCTAATCTTTTCACCTAATCTGTGTGTACACGCAAACGCACACAGTGGTCTTGGACATTTAAATGAACTGAAGGCAGAGCTGCTGTCCTCAAACTGCAGTTACATACGAGGCCAGTCTACCAGATCATCACAACAGTAAAACAGGAACAGTTTGAAGCATTGTAGAAGTGACTGAACCTGCATACTGATAGTAGAATTTAATCCAGCCTCTGCTCAGCACAATATTTGATTTGCTGTTAAATGTCAGTACATTTAACACGAAAAACAGCGTTATAAATCAGCATAACGGCATAGATGGTGCAGAGAATGTGACTTCTGGTCCAACAATATAGTTTCACATACTGTGAGACAATCATCTCCATATCTCAACCCGTCCACACCCAAAACTCATCTCCACATGTGGATTTACTCTTTAAATATTGGACACTAATTAAATAACTGCTCTATTAGTGTTATTTTGACCACTGAGAGAGATCCTTTTTATGATTTCTCAGATAATATAACAGCTGTATCTTTCTCTTCAACAAGTTTTACTTGTTTGAAGTTTTGTAGATTTTATCATAGAGATGAAATGAAAGTACAAACTAATTAGAAGTGTACACTCTGGGATCACAAACGGGTATTTTAATGTGGACACTAAAGGGACTCTCCCTCACTCTGAGCCTATGATTTCCCTTCTTTATGACAGCCAGGGTGTAGGGCACAGACTTTGCCCTGCACCGTGCAGCTATGAGTTTACATGATATCAACATAAGGCTCCTGAGCTATACACATATATCTATAAAGATAAAGAAAGAAAGATGTGCTTTACAGAGCAATCTCCTGCAGGACTCATTTGGAAATATTTCACAAATGCCTTTAAATCTCCTTTATTTTGCCCTTTTCGCGTCTCATTTCCAGCTTTAAGTTGTGTCCAGATTGTCGAACACAAAATCAAACCAGCTTTTCCTGTTCAGCCTTTCGTCTCCAACTGACGCTTCATTTTTCTCAGGCGCTCAACGGACCATAAACCCCTCGTCTTGGACCGCACTCCTTCAGCCTGTGTGTTTTAGAGAGCCTCCTTGTCCATAATGCCATATAACATAAACACATTGCGTTTGATTGGTAGACATAAACATTGACTGTGGCTGGAGCACAGTTTAACGCCAGGCCACAACTCACGGCCGCTGTTAACGGGCTCGCTGCCATCATGGGGGGAAGCCAAGGTCGACCGCTGCCCCGCGCACTCAGGGTCACTGAGGAAGATGAGAGAGGAGAAGAAGAATGCTGGGAAAAAGATGAGGGAAAAAAAAATGACACCTGCTTTTTAAAGATGGACAGACAGACAGACGAATAGATTCTGGCTCGTCGTCTGTGATAATGTCGCTGCTTTTTTTATCAAGTTGACATCAGGACTCTGTCCATATGCTGTCCATATCAACACAACCTAGCGCTGCCATATTGGCGGCCTTCTATTAATGGACAATTGCACCTGTTAATAATGGATTGTGTTTTTGAACATACAAATGTGAGCTGATCGTTTTGACACTGATACATTGGATCCATTTGGTGTTTAACTGGTGAGCTATTCATGTCTTGTGAATACAAACTAGTGAACACAAGATAATATGAAGCTAGAGTTAGTGGTGGCTGGTAAATGCATGTTAATACTAACACTTAAGTTCTTTTTTTCTCATCTCACCTATGTATTTATAAGATAGTCTACTGTGTCCTGTAGAGTACCGGTTAGGCAATGCAGTTTTAACAAAGCCATTACTGTGCCGATGTAATGCCAGTTTACATATACTGGTACCACCATCAGTCCATGTGGTCTCCTTGGTGAGCAAAGATGATGTTTTGCCCAGTACAGGAACTGTCACACGCTCCCAACATGGAAATCTGTTTTGTGTTTGTCTAGCTGCAAAGATTGGATGTCAGATTCTAATAAGAATACTGCAATAGCAAAATAATATTAAATATACATTACTTCCATGTGTGCTAGTTTCTTTGGGTTTGACTATATGGAAGTTGAGTTTTGTCCACAAAAATAAGGAAAAATGCACTTTCTTTATTTGTAATAGGACTTGGATTATGTTATGCGTAACCACAGAATAGTGCATGTGTCTAGTAAAGGAAAGTGCAGCATTTCAGCCTCATGCTGTTTTATTTGATATATGTTTTATTTAGTTATGTACAGTATATTACATCATCATTGAACGATTTCGTTACCATGTAGATTCACAAAACAATACAAATGGCACGCTATACACTCATTTCATTGATATCTAATGCCATAAACAGGAGAGGTTGTAATTTAAGGTTTTATTAAAAATCCTGCTATAATTCATCAAGTCTTTAATGGTCCTCAAAACAATGTATAATAAGATGACTCCTCACTGCTCAGTAATACTAAACCATGATGTACTTCACGTTCATGCCAGCAATCAATATATGAGATGTGGGTTGTTTAAAATAGTGGATTTTGTTTTTGTAAACTGCCTCACACTGCGACACACTCGCAGGTTGCCTCTCAGGTTACCTCCTCCTCACACAAGAGCTTCTTATTTACCTTGAAATTGTATTTGGTTCATTGCCATTCCATTTGGAGGTGACGACCCTGCTTATCTGGAGCCTAATAAATTCAGCTGTGTTTTAGTCGGCTAACACTAACATACCTCTGCTTCATCCATCACGGAGCTTAACAATAGCCATGTCTTCAGCTGCTTCTGCGCTGCTAAAAGCTTTTCATGTGAAACCTGCAGACCTGCCGGGTGTGTGTGTGTGTGTTAGTGTGTGTGCATTTGTGTGTTTGTGTATATGCGTTTTGAGGCTTAAGAGTATGTGTGTGTGTGTGTGTGTCCTGGGGCCTGCAGCTCTCTCTCAAGCCTCTTATCAGATGGATGTGTTTGATATCTCTGCTGCCGAGGATTTCCCACATATACATAAACAACGCCTGAACCGCTGGCAGGTTGCACTGACGGAGTCACATCGTTGGAACTCTTACATGTTTAGGAGTTTTGTTTCAGTGCTCTTATGTCACCCACTTTCCAGTTCAATCTTTCCCCTAAGCTACGTTAAACAACACAAACCCAGTTGATGAAACATGGCCTCATATTCGATGACACCAGCGCTGGCTTATTTAAAATGCCACATGACGGTTAAACGAAGGAGTGTGCGAGCAGTGACGCGCCGCCCGACTGGAAGAGTGACGTCTTCATTGATGTCAAGCTAGCTGGCACTTTGGCCCGTCTCACGGGGCCGAATCATCCATTTGCATAACAAGCCGTCCTCATGACACCGACGCCTCGACAGATGTCAGCCTTGTGAGGGAGGTTGGTCATGTCCTTCCATCATTTCTAAGCTTCTTTTTCCCTTTTTTGTTCGGGCCCTTTATCCGCTTTTGCAGCGAACATTGTTATTTTGAGGTGAGTCACGTCTCATCAAGGCCTTGCTGGAGTCGTCACAGTGTTTGAGGAGTCACTTGACAGTCATAAACATCATGTGAGGACATAATAAAAGTGGATCATTTTTCAGGGGGAGCGTATAAAGTTTCTCACTAGATTTTATTGGAATGAAAGAAATCTTTTATTTTGGTTTCGGCTAACAAGTCATTGGGGGTATTATAAATTATATATGACATATTATGGACAGTAATAACTATTTTCCTTTTACCATCTGTAAAGCTCACTGTAACTCACTAAAGTGTTATCTAGGTTGTTCTTAGACTATTGTTATGTAGTGCACTGCTGACAGTCTCCATCTTAGCAAGTCATTTCTGACAAAAGTCTCCTGGTTCAGTACAAATTTTCTAACCTGTTTCCAGTAGAAATCAACTTGCATCAAGAATTTGGTGTTTTTATCTTGAAACAAGAATTAATGAGACACATTGCTGCACTAGAAAAGAAGAAGAATTAAACTTAATTTTAGAAAATATAAGTTGATTTCCATTGGAAAGATATAGCATTTAAACTTAAGTAAGGAGATTCTTTTGCAGTGTTGTAATTTGAAATACACTCACTTTACGTATATATTATGGTAAATATAGCAGTTGTTACTATACAAGTAAAACTTCTAGCCGATTTAATAGTGGCAGGCTGCAGTATGGCAGTAAGATGAGGCTAAATTGGCATTATACATACGTCCATACGTACAGCGACTACTGCATGATAACTACACTGTGATATCCTGAGGGATAAAGCAGCCACAGTCTCAACATCCCAACATTTCACACAAGGCTCACAAGAGAAAAAAAAAGTATGGCAGCCCAAAGACTCTCCTTCATATTTGGTTGGAATAGTAAGTGGCCGTTGGTGCTCCCTGCTGCTTTACGTCACAGAGGAAACATCTTTATCACGGCGTATATTATTCCAAAACACAGCTTCCTGCATGGAAACGATCCCGCCGCTCCCCCCCCTCCGGTCCTCGATTCGCCTGCCTCTCTGATAGACTACATTGCTTCTTATAAACTGTCCATGGTCCATAAATTGTGCAGCGCCGAGCATAACACTACACAGTGGCGGCCTGCAGGGACACGCATGCTCAGGGCCCCCCGCCTCTTCTCTCTCTGCCCTGGCTGAGATTTGCTTAGCAAATTGTGCGACGAGATCCCCGGGTTTAGAGAAAAGACGGGGAGAAATTGGCGTGCAGAAAAGTTTTAAACATGCCATTTCTCTGTGAGTGAGTGTGCACACAACTCACTTTCTATATGGAAAACATAAATCTATGATGTTGGTAAAGACGGGAGAAGATAAGCCCATGTAGACAGTGTAAGCCTCAGTACATGACATTATTGTGCAGTAGTCTTTGTACTGATAGTTAGATTTAAGGCTTGTTAGTAATGCATTTGAACTAAAGTACTATATATGTGGTGTGCGACTATTTTCACTTCCAGATGTTTTGAATAAACAACACTCATAAATATATGCAGGTTACATTCACTTTGCGTCCTCTGTTCATTATGTAAATATTAGATTAGATATATGCCATTGCATTAATGTGACAAGCGGCTTGTGACTTAGGTTGAAATGTAACATGGCCGCCGTCTCGCCAATCTGGGAATTTGCTCATTCACATCCTGTCATACTATGGAATGAAATGCGTCAAATGACTAAGCCCCTACATGTAGGATTTAAATATTTTAACTTGGTGACCTCTCACGGTAGCATAAAAAGACACTTCTCCCTAGGATCCCAATAAATAAAGATTCTACAGAGGGGCTTTAAGGGGCATGGATTGCTAGCATGGCATGTAATGTGCATTTTGTATCTGTAAAAACTGTGATCCATAATTATTTTTGGAAACATGACTTTGGGTGCGGTTGGCAAGAAATAATACAGCGCTTTAATACTGTAGTACCACTAATGACCACTGTGAAGATTTCTGACCAGGAGTCCCTTTAAAAGAGAAAAACAGGAGGCACACAAGACAGAATAAACGACACATCTGATACCAAACAGAACATCTGTGTTAAACTGAACAGTTTAATAAACGGCAGAGTTGCAGCAAAGATCCACAAAGATCAACATGCAGACAAAACTGGCAAAACTAGGTTTAAATGTGTTGTTGTTTGTGAGACACCAGCTGAGTAGAAAACGACTTTAGAAAGAAGAAGCTGTACTCAGAGCGCAACTTGTGTGTGTGTGTGTGTGTGTGTGTGTGTAAACTGGAGCACAAGAGTCTGAACTTGCTGAAACTCTCTCAGTAATCAAACTTTTACTTAATTAGAGAAAAGTGTAAAGAAAGTTGAATCACGAGGGATAGACAGAAAATAGCCTGTTGGAGATCTCTGCATGTTTCTACTGAATATATCAGTCAGTACTATAACTTTGTCTGCCTCCACAAATCAAATCTGTAATGAAGGTTACACTTAAATTACAAGGCCAAAGCTGCTTTCATTGTTACACACACACACACACACACACACACACACACGAGCAGGTGTAGAGAAACGGTGAGAGCACCTGGAGCTCACGTTTGTCTTTTACCCATCAGGCTGATGAAGATGCAGGTTCACAGCCTCGGTTCCATCAGTTACTTTCCAGCTTGGTTCTGTCTCTAAAAACATGACACTCCAAATATAAGAGATTGTTTTTTGATGAAAAGCACCTCTTGTACCTCTTTTGGAGTTGTGACAAATATGCATGTTCTGAGAGGTCTTTGCCAGCTCTGACTGAGCTAGAAACATTTCAAAAATGTCAAAAATGTATATATTATATATAACTCTTATTCGTCCCTTTAGTTTATCTAGTGATTTTATAGTAAAAAAAAATACATTTAGTGGCTTATCTACTCCAGTGTACTGTATTACACATTCAAGCCTTTTAGTAAATATTAAAGCTTCTATTTTACTCACTTGTTTTACAAAACTCCCAATCACCACCACCAACACATTTAGAGATCAGAGCACAGATTGGATTGTATGATGAATGATGAAGCAGCCTCAACATATAAATAAACTAATGAACGAGGTGGCTCGGGGCCAACACTTTATCAGCACTGTGCTGTGGCTGGAATTCAGCCCCTCTGTCCTGTCTCGACTCGCTTCCCTCGCTGTTGACTTTCAGAGGCAGGCAGACACTTTGAGTCACGCCGCGAGACAGCAGAATTAAAACTCACCCGTGCAGTTGCGCACGAGCTAATTAATGAGGGCGGCTCTGCATCGAGACGCAAAGCTGAAGCTGACGTCTGACGTCTCCACGCGTGGTTCTTCAGTTAAAGCACGTAAAACACGCAGGATAGCTTACTAATAATCATCATCATCATCATCATTATTACAATAATAATATAATGCTCAAATGTTTTTACAGTCAGAATAATATCTTAAACACCCTAAAAATATATCTTAGAGGAAATATAGATATATTCATCTCAATATTTTTCAAATGAAATGTGTGGTTTTGGTGACGGAAACAATATCTCCATTCTGCTGCTTCCACTGTCTCGTATCCAGGCTGCCAGGCTGAAGGTTGTTACTGTGTCCGGAGCTCTTCTTCTGGGACTCGAACCGCCGACTCTGAACAGCTGAGTCACTGTTTCAAGCTGAAGCTCTGGGAGAAATTTCGAATTACGCGATTCAACTATTGGAGAAGGAAGCGACGACGGAGGGAAGGGTGATTGTAAAGAAGTGTTTACGGCAGAAACGCAGCACTTCATGAGCAGAGTGTGGAGGAGCTGCAAGGTGATTGTACTCTGTGCCAAAAGCTGTCATTATTATTATTATTATTATTATTATTATTATTATTATATCCACTAGCAGGTGGATGGCGAGAAGGGAAGGGGGCTATAGGCTGCGGTGCGTGAGCGTGTGAGAGTGTGTGTGAGGAGGTCTATGTTATTGGTTCCGGCCTCACCAGGTGAGCTGAGGAGCCTAGACCCCCCCCCCCCCTCCCCCGGTCCTCTGGCTCTCCTGCCCTGCCTGGCGCTGCCAAGGTGACCTTTCAGAGAGGCAGAGAGAGGCAGAGAGAGAGCGAGAGAGAGAGGGAGAGGGGGAGGAAGGTGCTGACAGAAACATCTCTGGTTATGAACCAGCCGCGGTTTGCTTCTCTCCTCTGGAAAGGTGCGCTGCCAGCGGCGTCTCCCTCCCCGCAGCAGGAGCAGCTCGCAGGGAAAACACCGAGGCCAAAAGCATGTTATCCCAAGCACCGGATGTCTCTGGTCTTAAGCTGGAGAGTGGAGAAACACCACGCGCCCACAAAACATGAAGATCCCTGCTCGTAATTTCTCCACCAACCAGTGGCCGAGGTGTTCGCCTGTTACCGGCTTTTATCTCCCTGTGCCAGGCTCTCTGTCGCTGCCTGTGTCTGGCACACACTAGTACGCATGTCTCCAATCCCTGGCCCTCACGTCCACACTCGTACCTGCTGACAGGCCCCCCTTGTGCGCCATGACGCGCAGCGCGTTCACTGCAAGATTGCGGAACGTCGCCCAGCAGCCGCAGCCGTCGCCTCTCCCGCAGAAACTAAATAAGAAGGTTAACACCGAGCCAGAGAGGTTTTTCTGCGTGACAGAACCGTTTTAGTGCTGTAAAGAAGTTTTTGTAGAAAAGGAACCTTTAAGTCTGTGCCTGAGTCCCTTTCAATTTTCTCCAGATATCTTTATTTAATTTAACGTTTGCAAAGGAAAATATGGAAACTTTTAAGAACAACAGAAGAGTCACTGGAAAGAAAAACACCCGCTGCTTTCATGCTTTTGAAAGAAACTTTTTTTTTTTTTTTTTTTTTGCCACATCCTTCATGTACCATTTCTTTCTCAGAAAATTGTTGGTTTTGCTCAGAGTTTATTTCAAACGTGAAAATCCCTTTTTAATATGAAAATTGAATTTGTCCGTCCATCCCAGGCGACGCCATCGTGTCCTTTTGTGTGACAGAGAAATACTTGTGATACAAGATTGGCTGTCTGTGTGTGTGTGTGTGTGTGAAGGTGGGGGGGGGGGGGGGGGGGGGGGGGCGCTTGAAGTCACTCACGTCACAGTAATTACGTCGGTTTTCCTTATGGTGGTTTGGAAAGGGAGAGTATCGCATTTTGTTTGACGCGGGGGCCTCAGTCAGGCTCTGAAACTGGATCTCATGATTTCACCCCCCCCCCCAACACGAGCCTCTGCAAATGGTATCTTCTGGCCCGTTATAATCTGGAACTCACTGCTTCTGTCCATGAAGCAAACAACAATCACCTAGTTTGAAATGTGTTCTCCTGGCGTTTCTCTCTCTTCGTGCTTTAGGTCAAGTTGAGCGCTTTAACCACGAAGGTGTATTGTTATAGAAATGTTTAATCATCTCAGGTTATATGACCACTACAAGACTGATGCCCGAGAGCCTAAAGCTGTGCGCTTTAATTCACAATCTCGTTTTTCAGACTTAATGGAACTAATAACATAACACTTAATCACGTTACTTTCACTCTCTCCTTTGCATTTCTGATTTTTTATCATCTGCAGTGGCTTGGGGTTAAACAAATGAAACGAGCTGCTCCCCTCCTCCTCTTCCTCTTCCTCCTCTCCTCTCTGTGAAACCTCAGAGGAGAGCAGACCAAACGTTACTTAGCCTGAACGCAGAGAGGCTGCAGATAATGAGAGCCTGGTTGCATTAAATGGACAAACAGCAATCCGACATCTCTTGACCCCTCGATGCTCCTCTCGGCTCCATTGATCATCCCCCCTTATGAGATAATGCAATTACAAACATCAATAAGGAGCTGCGAGGGGAATCATTATGTGGTGACAGTGATAAATGATGCTGCAGAAAATAGCGGGCTCCTCTCAAACAATCCGTGCGCCCAAGGGGCTTTTGAGGGCCGGGGCCCCGTCGCCAAGGAGACAGATGACATCCAAAATGGCCCCCGCTCAACAGTCCTCCTCTCTTCTCTTTCTTTCTCTCTCTCTCTCTTTCTCCCCACCAACAGATTTTTGTTTTTCTCTCCCTCCTTCTTTTGTTTCGAAACCAGCTGCCGCGCGACCTTTGAAGGTAGAGTTTTTTTTCGGGGGGGGGGGGGGTTTGGAAAGTTTGTCCTGCGAGGCTTTTGGTTGGGCTACTGTTTAATTTGTGTTCGTGTCTATATTGATTTCATAACGTAGCTCAGATATTGACGTGTCATCTCGGCCTCATGTGTATTTCCTCTGAATGATTTGCGCTTTGGAAATTGATTATTGTTTTGTTGCGCGCTCAAATCAAATCTTTCCTATTTCTTAAAGCTTTTTTTCCATCGAGTTGGACCTTTTAGTTATGAATCCTGGAGGTAACAGAGGCCGGTTTACGTAATCTACATTATCTACACATTTTAGGGCAAACATTTAGCTCCTGGCTCTCCGGAGGAGAATAAAAATGTGAAAAATATAAAGCACTTCGATCAGTTTTAGTCTCGAAATTAAGGCCAACATGTGATCTTCATTTCATTTCATTCTGTAACAGCAAACAAACTCTCAGCTAAAACCTCCAGTGTTGCAGCTGTTGTGAAAACACATCAAAACATTATTTTTTAGAAATAAAATGCAGCTTGAAAAAGACGCGAAATGCTGTGCTGTGAAATAAATCAACCCAGATTCAACTGCATTTTCCACTCAACACACATTGAGAGGAACAGTTTGACTAGCAGGCAGCGGTGATTTTAATTAATAAGCCCACACACATTACTGCCGCCGAGATTTGTCATGGCTTGTAGTGTAGCAGAGAACACGAGGCGCAACTTCCCCGTTTCAACCAAAAAGGCGCATAAATATGTGCGTTGTTGTGGGAGGAAGACAGGCCTGTCCGGGCACCTCCACTGCTCTGGAACACATTTCTGCTCCATTCATTACTCTGACAGTTCACTCCGCGGTCAGTGCGTGTGTGTGTGTGTGTGTGTGTGTGTGTGAGACGGAGAGAGGGGTGGGTAGGCCTACCATCATCATTAACTTCAAATTACGTTTTGACTTTCAGCTTTTGAAATTAGCAAGAGTCAAACTTCATGTAGTTTCCTGCGTTAAAAAAACAGTCAATCAGATCTGAGCAGAAATGTAGGTCAGCTGAGTCAAAAATGTCCCTAAACACGCAAAATCACAATCATGTAAAACTTTTTACATCCGATAAAACAGAAGACGAGTTGCATCAGTGCTCTTGATGAAAACACGTCTTTATATATTAATACATGTATATAATCACTTATTATTATTATTATTAAACCAGGAATTGAGTCTTAAAAATATTTATCTTACAAATAATGTTTAAAATGTCACTGGAGTGAGAGAAATCAAATCAAGATATTTAAATAATTTCACAGAACCAAATGTCTCTCTTGATCGTAGTGGACAGAAGTGTCTCGTTTAAAGACAAAAAAATAAATTCCTGAAATGAAAATGCAGTGAAAACAACAATTATTTCGCCTGGCTGACATGTTTTGTTGAATATTATTTAAAGAAAAATCTGGTTTTCATATTAAATATAAGATCAAAAAAGATATAACAATACTTTTCTTTAAATATATATTTTTTGCGGTGCACTCTTGTGTTGCAGCTACACTCTCTTTGTATCTCCTCTTAGCTTTTCCACTTTTATCAAATTTCCACACGCGTTTTTGTGCGGTTTGCGTCCGTGCGTAAAAGGAGAGGTGGTGCTGTGCGCCATCTCCAAACGTCCCTGCCCCGGACAGTTACCAGGCCTCCCTAAAGAGGGCAGTCAAGCATGGGCTTTCTCCTCTGTCTCCACAGCTCCCAGCGGCCACAGGCTCAGGAATTCACATTTCACAGCCTCGGATTTTCCAGCCATGGTGGAGAGGCGAAGCAATTAAAACGTCGCCTGGGTTTTTTAAGAGCGTGTCTTTTTTCCTTCTTCTTCTTTAGTGTAAATAGCATTCACTTCGGCAAAGGCAGTAAAAAGACAATAGTTGCGCGGAGGAGAGATAGAGAGGGAGAAGGGGAGAGTATTGATTTACACGCACATATTGTTATGGATAAAACAGACTCTCTCTTGTTCGCTGGGTTGAAAAAGAAAAACAAGACATTGACTTTGGGATTCAGGGCTTCTCTCCGAAATGTATCAATTAGACAAAACTCGCGCGGCTCTTCTCCTCTCGTCTCCTGCAGTCGGCTCAGCCTCCGCCTCCTGAAGTGCACTGTATCCCGGAGACAACATCGGCTGCACAGCGCTGGGCTTCAAGCGGAGCCCTTTGACTGCGGGCAACAAGGCGTGAGGGAGAACTAATCTTCCCATTTACATGTTCGTAGCAATTTTACCTAAATGAATTTTAATGCTAAATGAAGGATAATTCGCTTTCTTGCCGAGCCCCTCTTTGCTCGCCTCCCCTTCTCCATGTGTGAGAAAATTACAGCATAACGCATGCATTAGCTGCACATTATCCACAGCAATGGCAGGAAGGTTGACTTAAGTGCATGTTTCTTTAAGAATAAACGGTCCTCTGCTTTCTTCAATGGGCATTTGTCGACATGAAAACATCTTTGTTCCTAATTCACCTTCACAACATCACTTGCAGGGTTATTTGCTTTTTGTTCGAGTGATTTAATACGTGTTTTTATATTTCATACCTGCATGTAGGAAGATAATGTGAGACTAGTTATGAGTTCTGTTATTTGAACAAAAAGTATTTATTTACAACACAGATGTACATATATACCCTTCAAAGTAAAAGCATAAGAAACATGACTTGTCTTCAAAGGAATCTTAAAGATGTGCGTAATACATGTTTGAAGCAATGGATAATGGATGCATTGATAACCCACACAAGCACGTATGCACACACACACACACACACACACACACACACACACACACACACGTCCCCCCCCCCCCACACACACACACACATGCATACTGCCACACACACAGTGGCTTTTACATTCTCTCCTGTCTGTTGATCAGCATTACATCATCTGGTTAAATCAAAATGAATGGACTGTGGTATAAATGGTGTTTTCCCATAGCCTCTGTTATCAGGCCACATCAAACACTGAGGGGAAGAGAATCCATTGGCCATGCGAGCGCTCGGCCTTGTGACATAAAACACATCAATAGGACACTGGAATAGACTTTCAGAGGCCCTCAATCACAGACACACATGGAGGAAAAAGGAAACAACATGTTTGCGGGACACACACTTGTAGTTTCTCATCCACAGTGATTTTCTTTTAGATTGTTTGTGAGCAGAAACTGAAGCTCTGTATCATGTTTGTTAGCCTGTCATGATGTTAGCCATGTTGACACCTACATTATGTGTCTGTCCTCATGTGAACACAGTATAAAATGAAAAATCAGACAACGGCAGTTGGATTTAAAAACCTTGTACATCCAAAACGTTAGCTTCTCAGAAACTGTGTTTAGCTTGATGTCGTTGTGTTTGGAGTTAATCCAATGAGTTAAAAGAGAGTTTCATGACCCCAATAAAAAAAAAAAACTTTCCACCAGTAGAGGAACATATAATCAACTGATATGATGAAAATGTTTTAAAAAAAGTCGGCGTTACAAGTTGTAGACACAGCAACAGTAATGCAGGTTAGTTGCACCCTGCATGTATGTGAATGGGCTGTGTGTAAAAACAAAACAACAGCTCTCTTACCATCCGAATAAAGGCCTGCGAGAAATGACAGACTGATCGAATTATCCATTTATTCACTTCTTTTTTTCTTTAAAAAAATGCATTATGATTCAATGGAGGGGGGGGGGCAGGAGGTCAAATTTGATGGAGAGACGGCACACACATAGTGTGGAAAGAAATCAGAAAAAAAAGAGAAAAAAGTTCACATCCTTTTTTTAAAAAAATCTATTAGAAACAACATAATATGCAGAACAATACAATAGCATTTACAATACTTAAATTCCCAGTTCTTGTGAGAGTCCAGCGTAATTTTACAACAGTATACAGTATATTTTCTTTCTCCACTCGCTTCCCAAACTAGGGGTTGATATAGTTATACTTTTAATTTCTTTTCTCTCGCTTTCCCTCCTTCCATGTTTCAATCCACTATATTTTTTTTAAAGGGCACCTCTTTTGCTTTGTTAGTGTCCTGTCAGATACAGACATTGGCTTCTCCGTGGTCCAATTCCATCGTCCCAAAGAGTGGAGTGCTCTTCACAGGAAGTCTCTTTTGTTTGCCAAAGAGTCTAGAATATATCACCAGGTGCTGCATTCGCCGAAGTTACAGGCAAAGGACACAGTGCGTCTCTCGTGTGTCATCTATGCTCGCAATCGCAATCACTTTTAATGGAGGAATCCAGGTGAACCTAGTGGGCAGTGGCAAGGGGGGGCGAAGTCTAGTGCCCACCAGAGAAGACGCAGGGTTCTGTCGGGACAGGGGGTCATCTGGGTTGGACGAGGTTTGGTCTTCTGTGCATCGCCGTCGCCGGATACAGACAAGGATTGTAGGCAGTCATGGATGGTTTCCATGTTGCAGATATCAGCCGAATAAAATGTTGTTGTCTCGGAGGTGGACAGAGGCGTTGCCGTCGGTTGTTGTCGTCAGGAAGTCGAGGAGTCCCGTTCCCGTGCTGCGTAGGCCTCTGTGAGACAGGTGATCCCCTGGTTTGCCCGGCAGTTCTGAGGAAAGAGGAGATCAAAATGGTTAATCAGGAGTCTGTTGTGAATGGCTGATCAGAGAGCGGGTTCATTTTATAGTTATCCTCTATGGGTTGAAGCCCATTCAGCTCATCAGTGCTGACGTCGTACACACCAACTGGTGGCTGTGATATGCGAATGTGGTCCACGTATCAAGTTGAACAAAGTAAAAAACTCCTGCGAATGTGCAAAGTCATGAAAATATTATTAAGCTCTGAGCAGGCTGGCATATTGTCTGCAGCACTGGGGCAGATAGCATTTAACTACAAAAGAAAACTGTTGAATGAGTTAGACGTCATTAATCATTCATTAAATACGACAATAGATCCCACTAGACTTCAGAAAGGATACTCTCATGTTACATTTTCAGGCCGATAGCACTTGAACATGGTAGGACCTGCAGATAAGACCCTGGAGGAGCAGTATAGTGTGTGGCAACCGCTGCAAACCCAACATAGTGCTAATCTGGGTCAGAATACAGACCCAAGCCTGCCCTTCACTAAGACTGTGTGGATGTATGAGAGAGAGAGAGAGCATCGGAGGGTTTAGTGAGTTAATCCTACACCCTCAGTAATGCTACTTTAACAGTAGGAGAGGACTTAGAGACCAAACACACATGATCGACTTGAAGTGATACAGAGGTCCAGTACTTAACATTTCCTGGATAATCTGTTTAACTGGACTACAAGGAAACTTAAAATTAGCCTTTGATTTATCTTTTGGCTGTTTACCGTCAGCGTTTGACTGCGTAAGTAAAACTATTTCAGGTTAGTATCAACGTGACGTACAATTCAATCTTCTTTTAAAGTGTAATACTAATGAATGAACAAGGCCTGAATCATAAAATATAAAAGTCATGTATTGCCATGATTTATGTTACATATCATTCAAAACCCCTTAAAGTGATGCAACCTGCTGCATGCCACTAAACCTCTTCATACAAAGAAAAATGAAGAAATCCCTCTTCACCCTCTTCCCTACGTTCCTCTCTTTAAAGCAAACAATAACCGCCATCCATCTCTGCAGGTGGAAAGTCACCGCCGAGGAATCGCAGCCATTGTTGTCAAAACCAAAGAGGAGAGGTGAGGCTCCCGGCTGCTCGTCACCTGAGAGCGCCGGGGGCCCGTCCACGCGTTCGCCACACACACAAGAGGGCCACTACAGGCGACACAAAGGCAGGCAGGGAAAAGGACAATGAGGTGCAACGGGAGGAGAACAACAGAGGAGTGAACGCAAGGGCCCTCATTTGTTACCCCCCCCCCACCACCATCCGTCAGTTTTCACCTGGGCTGCTGAAGAGAATAGGTGCGACGTGAGTAAGAGAAGGGTGAGCTATTATGTGAGCTGTGCAAGCTTCTCAATTAGCTTCCTTTCAATGTGTGAGGTGGTAGGGGTTACATATCTTTACGGACCTAAAGGAATCAAACATGCAACCTTTCTATTGAGGGACATAACCTGTGGCGCTACAACAAGCTGAGTTATTAGCGATGCTAGCTTAAATGTAGTACAAGGTTCATGCTTAAAGCAATGATGCATTGAATTTCCATACAATTAAATATCTTTTTTGCAAATTGTCGTATGTTGTTTAGTGTGTTTTCAGGAAAAGTGTTACATACATAAGCAAAATGGAAGACCCAAGGAACAAAAGTCACTGTGTGACTGACAAGTGACTAAACACCACAACAGTGACCATTTACAACTAAAAATATCCCAAAACAGAAACAAAACAATCAAGAATCTGTTGGATTGCCACTTTAAGTTGTTTGCATATGCATTCCCGGTTAACGAGTGTGGCTGATAATAAACGCTATGCGTGGTT
The DNA here is from genome assembly GCF_043641665.1 of Enoplosus armatus. Lineage (NCBI taxonomy): Eukaryota > Metazoa > Chordata > Actinopteri > Centrarchiformes > Enoplosidae > Enoplosus > Enoplosus armatus. The sequence goes on along the minus strand of NC_092191.1, from coordinate 5,048,509 downwards.
GAAAGAGCACACATTGCTAATAAGGTTTTTCACTTAATAAGCCAATCAATACATTGAGCTGTAGGCCTCCTTTCGCAGACTCCAAGGGGGATTCCAGAGGGGCCAAATCAACAGGGACACATTCACATGGACAATACGAGGGGGCACAAAATCCCCATCGGGACCTGTTTTTTTCCAATGTTCGTTAATAGTAAAAGTTCATCCACCAGAAAGAGAAGTTGAGGGTGGGGGGTGACGGTGGGAGGGTGCGTGGTAGTGGGGGGTGAGGGGAGGGATCTTGACCCCTCAGCAGAAGGTTAACAAATTTGTGCTTAATGATTGGAGCAGTGAATCCTGGGACAAAGGGTCTCCAGCCGAGACTGGCAGCAAAGGGGTTACAGGCAGCGTTCACTCAAGCGTTCTACCCGACATTTTGGGAAAAGCTGAGAGCGGGGAGGGCCAGAAAAAATTCCATACGCTCTGCGCCATAATTAATTCTTCCACCCTGTGATAACTATTGTCCTGAAACTGAAAATTACAGTTTTCAGGGGCCACCCCTGGCTAATTTCGTGGAAGAGGGAAAGCAGGGGAGAGCAAGAAGGGAAAGGGGGTAAGGGTCATCCGAGAGTCATTCTTGTCGCTATCAAAGGCTCCGCTCGCTTCTGCTTCACTTGCCGGGTTTCATCTCTGCTGACAGGTGTATTGTTTCGCAAGGGGATATAAGCTCTGTAATCATCATTGGGTGGAAAGCATAACGCTTTTCACTGAGCAGGACTAATTGGCTTTAGTTTTAACTAATGTTGCAGTGTGACTGCTAGGCACACCTACTGTATCAAGGCTCAGCGCTCCTCAGCACAATAACCGCTCAATTTAGCCCCGCGGTAACAAAACCTCAACTCTGCTAATGAAAATTGCTTATAAAATATAATGAACCTGTGCTCTCTTAATCAAATAAGATAACCGCCCCCCCCCTCCCTTCCCGTAATAACCTATTAATTTAATTGGTCATGAAAGAATATAACACATCACTTACATTTAATTGACCTAGAAAGGAAAGTAGCATAGTATATTTGACGGAAACAAGCTAGCAGCTAGCAACGGCTGGCTAATGAAGCTGTAAAGAAAGGACTAGTCGTGAGGAAGAGTAGACATATTTCTGTCACCATCTCTCTCCCAGCTTCTATCTTCTTCCCTCCCTCCTCTTCCTTCCTTCCTTCCTCCCCCCTTTTACTCCCTCTACCCCTCCCTCTTGTCGTTTACGCTTCTCTCGCTTGCCATCTCTTCATCCGCCCCTCCCTCTTTCTGTCTACCCCTCTCTCTCCCTCTCTCTGTCTTTTTTCTTCCGCTGTCTACTCGTCTTCTCTGTGCTTTGCCCGTCTCGCAGAGGATTCCTCTGGTGGCCCAATTACGAGATTCAGCAGGCAAATTGAGGCTGTTTAAAGCAAGGTCTGCTGGGAAGGCTAGCAGCTGCTGGAAAGAGGCAGCTTGGACACGGCGAACCAGCCCTCATGTTTACACACTCGCACACATAAACACAGACACACACACACACACACACGTCTCATTCTGAAAGCACAGCCTTTCTATTACCATGTCTCCCTGCATTTCAAACCTGAAAGATGCCATTCGATGTGAGATTTTCGGTCTTTGCTTTGGTCGTGGACATTTGTGACAGAAACAAGGGCGGCATATTTTCATCGTGGCTCACACACACACGCACGCGCATTCTGTGGAGGGTTAATGGTCTCTATTTTTGTAAACTGAATAAGTCAAATCCATTGGTCACACCTCTGGTGATGGCATATTTAATTTGGATCTAGTCAATTAGGCCCAGCTAAGCTCCATACCCTGCTGGCTACCTCCTCCATTTTGCACTAGTTTGTGTCCCCTCCCTGTGCCAGGAGTAATCCTATTACCATACACACACATGCACATACATACACACACATATACAGTTATACAGACACACACGTTTATACGTGTGCACACACCCACACATGGGCAAATGCATGTATTTCACATATGAATGTTTGTATATGGTATACACGCACCCACACAGGTAAACGCACACATATGGTGTACAAACGCAGACACACATGGGAAACAATGATGATTGGCCACTTTATACACACTGTGCACTGTGACAACACCAAGCCTGTATACATCCAGAATTATGTGGGAGTCTATTTGGCCCTGGGGCGAGAGAGAGGGGGGAGGGAGAGAGGGGGAGAGGAGGTGAGAGAAAGAGAGACAGAGAGGCAGAGAATTAAAGAGAAACAGAAAAAAGGTGTTTGTGTGAAAGAGATAGAGGAGGAAAACTGACAGTGAGAAAAAACACAAAGAGGGAGTGAGACAGAGCGAGCATTAGAAAGACAGAAAGAGAGAGGTGGGGGGGGGGGGGGGGGGGGGTCCTCTAGCTGGTTAGTGTGTGTATTAATGTGGCTCATGCATCAACAGCAACCCGGCAGATTTATGACACTTAAGGGGCGCTCACTTCCCTCTCTCTCTCCCTCTCCTTGCACCAGCGACGACTGCTTACATTTTTGCCAATCAGTCTGTTGCCATGGCAACGTCCTACCTGCCCCCCCCACACACACACACACACACACACACCCCACCCCACCCCATCTCACCACCCACCCCTTGTCCCGACTCATCCCCGCCTTCTCTCCTTCTCATCACCCCTCTCCTCCTCTCTCCCCTCTTTGCCCCATTCTTTCTCCTCCTGTTTGACACACACACACACACACACACACAAACCATAATATTTTAATGTGTACATGATGATAATTATGACTGATTTCCAATCATTTCAAGCTTTGATGATTTTCAGTTTACTGTATATGTCCTCAAACATGCTAAAGATATTCGTATCTATTTGTATATTGTTACTACACTGTATTCAAACTCTGTTTTCCTTTCTTCCTCTCTCTCTTGTCCTGAAAACCTTCTCTTCTTTCCTCTTCCCCCTGATATGAAGGATGTTTAGTCCTGTAGCTATTGGATATGTGAGAGAGTGAAAGAGTTACACACACACACACACACACACACATTACATACACAAAGAGCTACAAGGTTGTGATCAAAGGCTCTTATCACCAAACCGAGGGTGGGACAGTTAGAGACAGAGAGCAACGGAAAAAAGATCAGCCTGGGAAGAACAAGAGCACGTTTGTAACAAAAAAAAAGGTTATTAAATTATTCCCAAATATATCAATTTGGAGAGTAGCCACTTAGGATATCTAAAACTCCCAGAACTTTTTAATTTTCATAATGATTTTGTAGTACAGAGTCAGATCAACACCTCCTGATCTGCAGGAAATGTACACATGAATGAACGTACTGTATGTCTGAGTCTGAGACACGCCTCGGCCGAGCTGGAAAGTTAAATAGGTATGTAGGTGTAAGTCAGTGTGGGTCAATGTGTACTTACATCCCCCTTTGTGTTGCGATTGGTCGAACTGGGGCGGGGCTACATGTAGTGCCACTGACCTTCCATGCCCATGTTCATGCCCATTCCACCCATCGGTCCTGAGAAACACAGAGGGAGTGAATTTAAATTCAACACTATGGTAAAAATCTAACGAAAGCTGTTTAAGTTACAGTTTATTTAAAGAGAGATGTTTTTTATTAAGTTACTGCAACAAAGTGTAACCAGGAAACTGTTTGCAAACTGAAAGGGAAAACACTGAGGTAAATACCAGAGATGTTTTTTTGTTTTGTTTTGTGAAGCTAACTTGACAGACAACATAGCAGAGGAGCATACTGGCTTAAATCTGGCAGGGCGAGGTCTGGTGAAGGGGGGTTAAGTAGGCTGGCAGTTTATCCAAACCTGCTGACTTTGAGTGGAGGGTGAGATAGGGTTAGAGACTTGAGAGAATCCCAGAAAACAGGGGATAGAGGAGGAGGAGAGGAGCTTAAGGACAAACTCTGGGATTAGACCTGATGGCGTGAGAGAGAGGGACTGAGAGCGAGGGAGTGGGAGTGAGGAAGTAGATGGTTGTGTAATGTGATTGACCACACCTGTTCTGGTTTGTGTGTCGAGGGAGGGGGAGGTAGCAGTGTCTGTGTACAGTGTGTGTGTGTCTGCACGGTGTGTATCTTTAACGCTGTGTTTGAGGGTGCAAATACTTCCACTAAGTGCTTGTGTGCAAGAAAAGACGAGGAGCGTGCTGGTGGAATAAACCACCAACATGGCAGATGCTGTATGAAACACAATGACAGCGAGAGATACTGTTAGGAGATGAGAAAGGAGAGCAAAAAGGGCAATAAAGAAGAGATAAAAAGGAGTGAAAATATATGAGGACTGATGAGGCAAGACTCAAGAAGAGTTTAAAAAAAAAAAAAAAAAAGGAGGGCAAAGGCATGAAAATGAGCTAACGACAGCGAGGGAAGAAAGATGGGAAGAGCGAGGGAGGAAAGAAAGGGACAGACACGCAGAGAAAGCCTTACCAGGTGGTCTGATTCCCATGTGCTGCTGGCCGTCCATGACGAAGCCCCCCATCGGCTGGCCATCTGGATTGTAGGGAGCTCCTTGACTTACTGTGGATGGAGGAGGAGACAGAGGGAGGGAGGGATAGAGGGATTGGAGGGAGGGGACGGAGTGGTCAATTAGTGCTTTTAATTAAGGCTCAGTGGCCGAAGCGGGATCATCTGTTGGCCGGTGCACGCACAGGGAGCCGCCGTTGTCTTTTAACGTCATTCTGCTCCGTGTCTGTCCAGCCAGCTCTCCACTGTAAGCCCCTGGTAGACTTTAATGCGTCTAAATGCTCTAATAGGGATCGGACTGAGAGAATTCAACACACACTGCGGTACACTTAAGACACACAAGGACTTCTGTTTTAAAATGGGGTTTGAGGTGACAACTGTTTTTACAGAATGACTGATAGAAAACCAAGAAAACATGTTAGCATGACTGAAGTCCTTGTGTGAATATGTTATTTTCTCTTTTTAAGTGGCTTTAAAGAGTTAAAATCATGTTATTCCACACTGTCTGACAGCATTAAATATATCGTGAATCAGCTTCAAAGCTATTTGATGTTTACACTGACTAAAATATTTAAACCAAAAAAGTTTGTTTTTCAGGGTTACACCATTCAATCAAATGTCTTGTGCATCATTTCACACATTTTCCAAAAAATCAACCTGCCATATTTGGTATCTTTACAAACTCTGGGATCTCCACTAGAATTTAAATTTGACAACATTTAGCTGCACAGCAAGACTGGCGCACATTATTTTGATAATAAATAACTTTAAGAATGAATTTCAATCCAAAACTTTGGACTACTACTTTCTGCTACTTAAATAACACTTGTCGTGTACACAACATGGCACATAACACTTGTTTATGACTTTTAACATAATTGCTGCTCCTATCAATGTATGATTACGCACATGATCAAAAAACAAAACAAAATGACCTTCAGACTGAAGCTCTGATCAGTTTTCTTTTGTCAACAATAAGTCATTCTTGCTGAGTGGCCTCAGAATCTGCTCCTACCTAAATGCTCTATCTAATAAATACTGCCTACAACTGCGCAGCAACGATAACTGAAACCTGATAGGGTTCCTATTTTTCGCTCGCCTCCATTGTTCTGCTCTCATAGAAATCCACTTACCTTCGATTCAGGCTGTTTGGGGGTCAGTCAAGCAAAAGCAAGAACTCAGCCCCACTGAATGCCTTTGAACTTTACTGCGCCCCTAATGCCACCCTGACCTCTGACCCCTATTACAGGTAATAAAGTTTACGGCAGTCCAAACCAAGCCATGCACCAGGGGGACCGCTCACTCACTTCCCTCGCTCCCTGAAACAGCCGCAAATAGGGTTGAGGGAGGACTTTAAAGAAGTGAGGGGGGGGGGTAAAAACAGGTCTGGAGCCAAAAAGCCAAACAACGGTCACCCAAAAAAAGAAACGGGTGTAGGTCTCTTTATGTTTTGGTTTGAGCCAGGGAGGAAGGGTTTTTTTTTTTTGCTTTGGCTGGTTGGCAAAGGGGGAAGGAAGGGGTTAAGAGCAAACTTTACTGAGAACACAGCTAGTTTTGTTTACGGGCTTAGAGAAATATATTCACTCATCGTTAACTCATTTTCAGCCAATTTATTATATCTTATAATTAATAAATAGTTTCTCACCCCAAATGGCACGCCAAGGTTGATTAATGGTTGCTGTTAATGGTTTAATGTTTTGGTTTTTAATTTTAGTGGTCAGTCACGACAGTGAAGGGGAAAGCCCCTGGAGGTTTTGGACATTCCAGGATGGGGGGGGGGGGGGTATCGGTCCTGTATTTACCAGCCGAGGGGCCTCCGGGTGCATGGAGTGTGGACGGCTTTCGCCTGCGAGACTTGAATACAGTAACTACAGGAGACTTGCCTGCACGGTTTGACTGGTCGATCATGGGCTGGACTATTCTCCTCCTGGCATTAATGAACCTGAAGAAGAGAAGGAGGAAGAGGATGGGTCGAAAGAGGGGGGAGGAGGAGGAGGAGGAGGAGGAGGAGAGAGAAAGGGACAAAGACACGGAAACACAGTCAGTGTATTTCTCAAAACAAGATCAGGCAAAAGTTGCTGACTAAGACCTTGGAAATCTTGGCACACAGCACGAAAACAAACACATTGCCAAACCAGCCTCTTTCTCTTAGCGAACCATAAGAGTGATATGGAGAAATTATTCTCCCCTAGGCAACCCTGAGCTGCGGTAAAACCCCAATACGGCACGGCAAAAGTCACATCTTAACGGTCTTAACAACCGAGGCAGTTGTCTCTCCAAACGTCCACGACTTGTACAAACTTGCACAGCCTCGGCTTACACACAGTAACATCGGCCTGAACACTGGGGTCTTTGTGGGGCGAAGCTTAACCGGGATTTTCTCTCTGCCTGTTTGAAACATGTCGAACCATCTCGCTTTATTGGAGACGTTCCACCTCACGACGAGCTGAGATTGCTGACTGTTTAACACACTTGGCTTTGAGCGCCGCAGAGTGGGAAGTGTTGTTGACAGAAACATGTCATGTTGCCACTGGTGAGAGGCATTGTTTTGGGTGATACTCTGTTAAGACAGGTGACCATGTGTTACTCTGTGACAGCAGGAGCTTTTTTTAGAGTGTGTGTGTGTGTGTGTGTTTTCACAGGAGCAGGTTTGGTACATAAAGCCTTGGACAAACCCCTTTACCCTGTGACCTCCAATAAAAGCACACGGTCAGACCATTTATTGTGCACACACACACACACAAACACACACACAGTTACTCATATTTAAATCTGTAACTCGCTCATTTTCTCAATTGCGCGCACACACACACACACACACACACTCTTAATCTCTCTCCCACTCCTACGTCCATTCACACATATTCACGCCCTCGCACACACTCACACAGGCAGCGCTCTGGCCTTGCTCAGCCTAACCTCTTGTGAAATGACCCTTTGACCTGTAATGACCCCAAGGAGAGAGGGCTCTTGGGGCTTCTGACTTGATTTATGTGTTCCTGCTGTTGCCCCACCGGACACTTCTATTTCATCTCTAAAAGGCGGAGCATTAGCCGAACTTTAAGGAAACAATAGTCGTGCAGCACTTCTGAAGCTGGAAAAAGGAGCATTTTAAAGGTCTAGAAAGGCAGAGGAGGAGGAACAGAAACAAAGGGATGCTAGCTGGTGCATCTGTTTGACCCCTGATTAGTGAATGGAACCCTCTTGCTTTATATCTCTTTAATATTCCCTCTCTAACTGCCCGCTATCTATCCTGTATCACCTCCTGAAGACAGAGCTGCAGGCAAATGAGGAGACAGAGTGGCAGAGACAGATAGCAAGAGAGAGAATGATTAGCAGCCTGATTGTTTCCCTGCATTGTTTTTATATAATTGCTCTGTTGTATCTTGTAAGCCGCTTTAGAAAAATTGTTAATTTTTGACAGGGTGTGCCAGTGGAGCTTTCTGTGAGGTGAAATGATCTGAGAAAAAGAAGGGGGTGGGGGGTTGGGGGGGGGGGCAACGCGGATCTTGTCTGCCTTTGAGTTCGTTGTTTTGGCAATTTTGTTCTCTATTCGTTACAATAAAGTATGCTGAATTGGAATTTTGGGGGGGGGGGCAGAAGCAGAAAGAGCTAGGGAGGAATGCAAGAATGCACTGACATGGCAGAGCACCATCAAATGAGGGAACGTCTGGAGTTTTATCACCAACACCCCCTCCCTCCCTCCCCTCCTTCCCTTCCTCCCTCAGTACCCTGTTTTGCTGGAGAAGATATGGGAGGAGGAGAGAGGGCAAGGAGGGTTGAGGAGGCCTGAGCATTCCTTTAACTCTCCTCTCCTCTCCTCTCCAGGCCCTTTATAGAAGGATGAGGTCAATTTGAGGCCAGCGCTGGCTAACTGTTGACCTCTCCTTCTCTTCACCTCCTTCCTCTTGTCTTTCATTGCAGGTCTCTCTCGCTTTGCTTCCCTCCTCCTCCTCCTCTTTATTTATCCCTACTTCTTCTACCTCCCTCAAAAACACTCTGATGTAACAAAGGAGGCTGTTTTGGCAATAGGTGTGCACTTCTTAGAAAGTGTGTTCTTGGTACACTGGGGCTCAGGGAGGAATTTAATGGTCTTGTAACTTGATGTGACCTCCCAGAAATATGGCACCAGTGCTTATTTACTCTAAGGATTAAATAGACTATGTATCAGTGAAATAATAATCCTACTATCACTGCTACTGCTGCTACTAACTCTACAGTACAAGTGCTGCTACTGTTACTACAAGAACAGCTACAGTGACTCTGCCTCTCATACCTCCCTCTCTGTCCCTCTCTGTATCTGTTTCCTTCTTCTGCTCACTCCCTCCTTATCATTCCTTCCCTGTATGGTAGAAAGTGGCGGTCCACCTCCCAGCAACAAACCCACACTCTAACCCACCAAACCCCTCCTCCTCGCAAAAACTCTCGCCGGTTTCCTGTCCCCGTCGTCCCCATATCTGAGGCCAGATGCACCATGGGGGCTGGAACAAAGGATAAAATGCCTCTCATAATAGCAGCCAGGGGAACGGAGCGATGGAGAGCGGGAGAATGGGAGGGAAGGAGGAGTGAGAGAGTGGGAAAAAAAAAAAGGCAAGGGGCTCTGGTCTGCAAACCAGACACTCTTGCTGTGACCGTTAATAAGCTGACAGAGAGAGAGACTGTGAGAGAGGGAGAGGTAGGGGTGAGGGAGAGAAGAGGGAGGGAATCAAGAGAGAGGATATAAGAAAGGGAAAGACTCAGAAAGAGATAAAGAGTGATGGAGAGACAGAGAGGAAAGGGAGAAAGGGAGAGGAGAGAAAAGCAGAGCTCCTCTATTTGGGGGGAGTGAGGCTTCACCTTTGCACGACCCCTGGGTGCTATAGGGCCAGTGTTTATGGCCTGTTCATTCCCCTGCCTCCCATCACAACACAATGAGCTGCACTATTCAGCTCCGCTCAGTGCAACAATAGCTGGGCTATTTTGGCGTGACACACCACTGTTGGTACGCTTAAAGTTGGGCAAAAAACACCAAAAGGCAAACAGAAGGACGGAAAATGACTTGAAATAAAACGTGGCCTTGTGTAGTTCAGGGAATCCAGCACGGTGCGGACACTGCAGTTCGATTCCCAGCATGGGCACGCGTGGTACAGTGGATCAAAAAAACATGTCGGCCATATGTTATGTCACAACTGAAGGCTGAAAAGTCACACAAGGAAACTGGGTGAATTTTATTCTTTGTTGTTCTCCCTCCAATCTATTTCTCCTTCTGAGATTGCTAATGTCTGGATTAATCCTCCCGCCCCTCTCCCTCCTTCTCTGGAAAGAGTGGAACTGATTGCGACGGCGTCTGCCAAGCCCTTGCTAATGTGCTATTCTCATTACACCCGAGACACACACACATACACAGACACACTGAGCCGAGGCAGCCGCACACAGGTGTACACGAAGCACACGTGAAATGCCCAATTAAAAGCAAGAAATTGTCTTTTTCATCAGCTGCCTTTGTTGCGTGACCAATTAGGGGATAATTTAATAACGAGCAGTGGAAAGATGCAGATTGGATATACAAAAGGTTACTCTGCGAGCTCGTTGATTTAAATTCATGTGGAGTTCTCAATTTCTGTGGCACACATACTCACACACAAGCACATCTCCTGAGCCTGCTACCAATATTATATTAGTAATATGAGACACACTGAAACACACAAATCTGCACATACACATATAAACACACGTCCTCTGCACTCACAACCAATATTACATTAGTAATCTGAGAGAATGTGCACACACATGCACAGGCCTGCACACACCTCACATTCATACACAGTTGGATATTCCAGCATCACACACCCGCATCAGGACCCGGCGGTGGATTTCAGCGCACGCCGACACAGGTTTACATGCATATTCAAATCTGAGAGCCGCTTAAAATAACTGTGTAACCACACACTCCTCCTGGCTGCCAATCAATGTGATTTAAAAGCACTAAAAAGAAAGTGAGCTCTTACAAGTGGAATCATGTAGCTTATCATCAGGTTGTCACTGCGCAGCTAGCATCGATTGTGTGCTGCTCAACCACAATTAACACCTAGCCCATATATCCTTCCCACTCACTGGTGAACACACACACACACACACACGCAAACTAAAACACTGTTCTGTTATTTTATCTGAATTAATTCTGTTAATCAATGCTTTTATGGAACTGTTTAGACAATCCTGTCTCTATAAAAGTACAAAAAGTTCTACACAAATTAGTCCTACATGACATAGTTATTAAAACAACAAAAACTACACAGAAACAATTGCTTTAGACTTGCGCATCCACACACATACAGCTGTCAGTCATAAATCACAAGATAAACATTCACACAGTATGTTGGAGCTAAAACACACACTTATACACCTCATTCCAATTCTGAAGTCACTCCCTGTATCCCTGCAGAACTTTATTATCCCGTCCCGTGTCCCAGCACTTCTCCATCTTCTTAAGTAAGTAGTTATTTTATTATAGAGTGCACATATTCTCTTATGTGCAGCAGGGGGGGTGGCAGGGCATTTGTGCGCATGTACCTGCATACTATATGTGTGTATATGTATGTGAGGTTACTGCACGTGGGTGTGTGAGGGAATTACAGTTATGAGTTTCTCCCCTTGTTCTCCTCAGTTGACGAGTTAACTCATAAATCACCTCCTTCTCTTTTCCCCACATGTCTCCCTCCCTCCCTCCCTTTCTCTCCTCCTCTCCTCCTCAGTGTCGTTCTCAGGTCAGATGCTTGGATGAGATGATTCAGATTAGTTTAAATAAACTAACGCAGCTGCTTGCAGGACTCTGTTTGTAACGGGCCCACACGCAAATCCACAAACACTTAAGAGATGGGAGACGAATTGTGGCTGCAAGGTTGCAACTATCTATAAGTAAGCCATACCTGATATTGTGTAGAGAGACTGTATTGTCCATAATTTGTCACTGCAGCTTTCAACACGTACAAACACCTTCATGCATTCACAGAGTTACAAACGTACTCAAGGCACTCATTCTGCTACATGCGCTTACTTGTCAACGAGGAGCATCCTCTCACTGTTTTCCCCAAAGCTGCTCAAACCAATCAAACCGCTACAAATAGCTTCTTTAACACTGCTGCACACAAACACAAACCCTGCTCATTCCCATGATCCTTTCTGCTTCTCAATGTCCTATTGAAACCGGCTGTGTGCATTAGGTCTGTGGAGAAGGTGTGGTACCTTACATACATAAAAAACACATGCATGTTCACACATGCACAGACACAATATGCAACACACACACACACACACACACACACACACACACATTTAACAAGTAAGGTTGAAGTGAGGTCACGTAGGAGTCACATGACCAGGTCTGAGTGCTGCAGCTAGGCTGTTATTAGGCAGGAGGCCTGTGTTTTGAGTCAGCAATACATATAAGTCTTTATTGGCAAATAGTTCCTGAACCATCTCCAAATGCATGCACAGCTATGCACAGCTATGCACAGACACACCCACTGACACACACACACACATTCAGTACATGCTGGTCTGCTGATCCAGCTCTTAATAACATGAGGTGGATTAACTGGATCCAGTGCCACATATGGAGGGAAACATAAGAAAACAGTGTGAAATTTAAAAGGAGCTTTAGACTGAGAGCAGCCATGGGGTCACTTAATCCCCATTACTGCACACACATAAAATACAAGTATGTAAGCACACACACACACACACACACACACACACACACACACACACACACACACACACTCTGTTGCTCCACTACCCAAGAGCCCAGTGTCCATTAAGAGAGCCATGAATCTACCACTAAAGCTGGTTTTACAGAGTGGAGCGACAGGCTGGATAACAACACACACTTTCTCTCTCTCTCACACACACACACACACACACACACACACACACACACACACACACACACACACACACATAAACTGGAGAAGAGCTCAGTGTGTATGCATGTTTACTGTGTGTGTGTGTGTGTCCATGACAACCAGGTGCCTCTCAGAGTTATAGAAAGGAAATGTTGGCCACTTGAAAAACATACATGAACTCATTGGCTCTGACTGGGCTGGCTTTGCAACACTCGCTGACTTCTAAACAGGACTTGCCAAAAGGCAAAATATAAACAGAGGGTGGGGGAGAGAGAGGGGTGAGAAAGAGAGAGAGAGAGAGAAAAGAAAGTTCAGACGACAAGGGACAAAGGAGAAGAAAAACAAAGAAATAAAAGCAGAGAAGAAGAATAAGACATCAGAAGGGAGCATGTAGCTGTCCCACGTGACCCCTGTCACTCTCTTTATCTCAGTTCCTGCTTCCCTTCACACACATTCAGACAGTTTTGGACTCAGTTAGTCAGTCATCCATCAATGCCAAAGAGAGGGTATGGCTTGAAGCCTGACTTTACCCGGAAACAACATGGCTGTCCTGTGCTGCCCACTCCACAAACACAACATTGGACAGAGTCATTGTCCTTTGGCCTTTGGGCTTGGATCAAAATGCATTCGCGTACACGTGTGTTGCTCTATGTATATGTGCTTGTGTGGAAACTCTGTTTTTTTGCATATGTATTTGCATGTACATGTGTGTTTCTGTTCACCACATACACAAATAAACATACAAACTTAGCCACCAAAAAAAAAAGACACACACACACACACACACACACACACACACACACACACACACACACACACACACACACACACAGATGACCAGTGTCACACAGAGCCAGTATTGCTGACAGGGCTTGCAGTGGGGACTGCTGCAAACACACAGTGGTTGACCTAAATCCCCCCATACTGCCCGTGTCATATCCTGTCTCTGCGCGTGTCACTTCCCCCCGCTGGCTCACAGCAGCCATCGCTACGGGGATCCCTCTGACTGCCCAGAAACTAGTGAAGGCAGTTTTACAGTTTTAGGCAGTCGACATCGACAGTCAGCAAACACCAAAGGAAGTGGAAGTGAGGAAAAGAGGATAACATTTTGAGGAAGTGATGGGATAATATCTGTTTTCGGAAAGTGGAACATTTCTTTTGCTTGTAATATGCTTATATTTAAATATTAGCTTGTTATAATTAGTCTGCCCAAAATTACTACATCCATATACATACAGTATATATTTGAATGAAAGTATTTAAAATACAAAGTAACCAGCCAATAATTTTATCAATTTTATGAGACTTTTTATGATAGTGAATTTGTCTGCAGGATTTCAGAACAATCCATGATTTCGTTAATCTCATCGATGGCGGCTGACAGTCGCCACAGGTGCATCAGTGCCAACAGAAACAGCCTGTTAGCCTCATTATGTTATGCCTTGTCTACAAATCCTTGTACATAGTACCATCACTTATCTTAATTGCATGAAATCAACGACAGTCTTCTGCCTGTTAATTGTAGGAGAAGGTGTCCTATTTTTCCTAGACAGTTAATTTTGGCACAAAACACTTGCTCCGTGTCCCCGCTGATTCACTTCACAACAGCATTTGATCAACACAAGAAAACATCAGCGTGAGAACAACAACTGACTGATGGCGGGCGAGCACGACAGCGACCATGTGTGCTTCAACACAGACCCTGGCATTCACGTTCTGCCGCCTTTCATGTTTTGGACCCCCCTCCACTACTACAAAAGAAGGTTGAAAAGCAAGGGGGAGGAGTGGGGAGAAAAGAGGAGGGAATGAAAAAGAGGCGAGAGAGAGGCGAATGAAGAGAAATGCAGGTTTGGCCTCGGGCGGCGTGCTGTGATGTAAGAGAAACAGAGAGTGAGAGGAAAAAAGAGGGAGGAAGGGGGGCAGGAGGGATGGTGTTCGGTTCACAGTGTGTCTTTGCACATGGACACCTATATGTGTATAAGCACACACACACACACACAAGTCTACACACACTTCTGTTGACATAATACAGTAAAGACAGGGTCGTGTCTGCACAGGCTAAAGATTCCTGTAAAAGGTAGCAACAGACATCAAACTGAGGGAAGAAAATATTGTTTTTGAAATGATTTTCACATTTTAACTCCAAAAGTGTTGAAATCTGAGGATGAGGTCATATCTAGTGAAACGTGTGTGTTCATGTGTGTGTGTGTGTGTGTATGTGTGTGTGTGTGTGGTATTTGTTGTAATGTCAGGGAGTTTCAGGCTGAAGCAACTTGACAGAGCTGCAGTATATGAAACAGGCTCAAGGGCATGGACTGAAACTGGGCCTGCCTAATTCCAAAACACACACACACACACACACACACCCACACACACACACACACACACACACACACACACACACCTCAGAAGGCTTTCTGAGAACAAGTTCCAGCATCTCTCGCTCTTGCCTGTCAACATACTCAACCATGCAACTCATCTCACTCTACCTGTTTGTCTCGCTCTCATATCTCTGGTTTATGACAACTGGGGTCTTATTTGTGTAGTTTTGGCCAACGACTTTAATTGGTGGTAAAACTGAACATGTGAGTGCACATAAAATGTTAGTGATAATTCGTCATCGCACAACTGTACAACTATAGCAAGTGTGGTAGACCAAACCAGGATTTTGGTCTGTAAACTATAAAGATTTCACTTTGTTACGTTTGGCTAACCTGGGAGTTCGTTTAAAACCTGTTTGATCACCTGACTGTGTTTCTTGTCCTGCCTGACTTCTTTTTTGCTTTTATTTCGAATAAACGAATTGTGTAAACACTGGGAATTTGTTACTAAAAAAAACAAACAAACTAAAAGAAATAATAAAGCAGTATGGGCTTCTTCTCCATGTTGTCATGTTATTTTTCTCTCACCCCACCCCATATCTCCTTCCTCCCCCCCACCTCTTCCTCTCCCTCTGCTCGTCCTTTCAGAAACCTGATAAGCGGCATACATGTAGGTGCCACGCCGCTCCTTCCTGAGTAGCTTCAACGTCCGTCCACTCTGCCCTCTTAAATACTACCTCTCTCTCTCTCTCTCTCTCTTTCTCTCTCGCTGTCTATGCTTTTAAGACGTTCGTAAAAGGAGGTCTTATTGACAAAACAATCGCTCGGCGAGGCTTAAACACTGCCTTTAAAGGGGCATTATTAAATTGCAGGCAGGAAGGGGAGGGGCAGCCAACAAGGGAAACCTGATGACCTCGCCATCGATTTTTACATCACCAGAGCGTTAGGAGAACTTAGCAGAGAGATACTGACTGCAGCCCGAGAAAGAGAAAGCAGAGAGAGAAAGACATTTTATATGTTACGCTCTGAGCTTTTAGCTGATTCAGAGTGGTTTACAATGTGTGAGCAGGTAAAGGGTTGTACTGTTCAAGGACATTTAGATAATTTGTCTGTTTTCTGATCCACATACATCATATATTCATTTCTCACATTTTGGAAAGATCAATTATGGTTTTGTCTCTCATCTACAAATCTGAATATTTGTCACATAATTCCAAAATTGCTGTGAAACATTTTCTTAAGCTTTGGCCAACCTGTTTTGGGTGCATCTTAAGCAACATTAGTCTTTCGCTAAGGTGTGGGTAAGTTATTATGATTAAAGTAGGGTTAAATTATTTTAGCGTGAGGTTTTTGTCATGGTTTCACTTTGTGTAGTGTCAAAAGTGACCCCAGTTGAGAACAGACATCCTTCTCATACAAATAAAGATGAATTCCTGATGAGATCAGACGTCTGGTTCACTTCTTCAACAGGTGATCATGTAATCCACGGTGGCGCCTGGTAAAACAACAACGGAGGCAAAGACCCAGCTAACCTCAGATCTCATTAGCTGTCAGAGATGCTTTAACACAAAAGGATTATTTCTTTTCAGGACATGTCAACATGTCAGGTGACAAAGTCTCTGTCTGATCAGAAACAATGAACACGTAGTTATTATCAATTTAGCGCGAGACTGTCCATCAACAGGTCGGACAGTTCTCGTAATCCAGCTTTCTCTTCTCTTCTTCTTCACACAGACGCACCTCTGGTCCATTTATTTAGGGTAACAAACATACTTTTTCTTTCGAGGAAGATTATTTAGAATTTTTAAGTAACTTAAGTAAATTCTTCTAAGATTTGTTTGATTTTAAGCAGAGATGACATCTTTTGCTTCAGGCTGTGTACTTTCGTCATCAGACGCCGCTCTTACAGCGGCCTATGAGGGACAGCAGCTCATGTGTGAAAGTTTCACAGCTCAATGAAATTACACTAAATTACTAAAATGCCACTGGTTCTGTTAGAATAAACTGTATTTTCTTAGACAGAATTGTCTTTTTAACTGAAAACCGTGACGAGATATTAACAGTTACATCTATTGCATGATATAATCTTTCATGTCTTCAAAGTGCACTCTGGAAACAAGAAGTAAAATACTAAAGTATTACTTAGGATTTTACAGACTACTTCAGCCTACATCACAACGTGTTTAATGAACATGAATCCATCCAGATAGCTTTGGCGTGTCTGTGTGTATTCATTATTGAGCATTTAACTGTGTGAGCGTTAGTGTTTGAGTAAGTGTTCGTTTGTGTCATGTGGTGACATGTGGAGCTGTGTGTGGAAACAATACACTCATACACTGTGTGTACACATCTGTATATAGGAGTGTTTGCATTTGGGTGTGTACAGTATGTGTGTATATTCCCAATATATGATTCTGCTGTGTGAATGTGCACATGCATTACCACACACACACACACACACACACACACACACACACACACACACACACACACACACACACACACACATTCTCCATTCAAATTGAGATTCCCTGGTGCAGCGTATTTCTGCCAATAATTCATGAGTGATCTGCGCCCCTTGCCGGCCTTTAGCATTTTTATTTAATCTGCTGAGCCCTACCGCGTGCTTGCTCATCAATAATACACACCGACATGTGTGTTAACACATCTATGGTGTGTGTGAGAGAGAGAGAGAGAGAGAGAGAGAGAGAGAGAGAGAGAGAGAGAGAGAGAGACTGTGGGTGTATGAGAAATAGTGTGTGAGTACGTATGTGACGGAAAGCACACATGTGAATAAAGAGATTGTGTGTGTCTCTGTGTGTATTAGAGAGAGCAAGGGAGAGTTTGTGTTTCATGCTGGAACATGTGACAGGATTGCACTGTGCCTTTGTCAGTACATGTTTGTCATCATTAGGTCTTCCCCGGTTGGGACAACAAACATGGATGACCTGCAGTTCAACTGCGGCCATTTGACATGAATGCAGTGCCGATGGCCGGGGTATGACCGTGAAACACACTCCCACTAAGTGTTTTATGCTTCCTGAAGTCCTCTTTGGCTTGATGTCACAGTTGTAGACCTGATTTGAAGCAAGTAAACGCATGAGAAAATGTGTGTGTGTGTGAGTGTGTGTGAATTTAGACATGCATGCATTTGTGTATGCGTGTGTGAGCGTGTGTGTGTGTTCATGAACAGCACTGACAAACAGAATCACAGCTAGGGAAATTGACTTCACCAAATCAGTGGGTCAGGAGGTAACATCACCGGGGGTTGCTATGGAGACACCCAATGACGGGGCTTCCCAACCAGCACAACAACACGCCTGCGAAATGGCAGTTCCCCTAACGTAACCTCTCTCTCTCTCTCTCTCTCTCTCTCTGTCTCTCCGTGATTGTCTCTCCATCTATCGCTCTTTCTTCTCTGTCATCTCTTTTTTCTGTCCTCCACCTCTCCTCTTCTGCTTCTCCTCATTCTCTCTTTCTCTCAATCTCTGTCTTTATCTCTCCGTCACCCCATCTTTTCACTTAATTGTTTTCCTTCTCAATCACCCTTCCATGCTACAATGTACTGCTCGCTCGCTCAAACAACCATGCATGGAAATATGCCTCTGGACAAGTGCGCGCACACACACACACACACACACACGTACACACACACACACACACTTGTATACAACAAAATGTGAGGGGGCAGCGGGATCCCAGCATGCAGGGTTTAACAGCTAATACCCCTTAGATTAACCACCCCCGGTTCCCCTCTCTTACACACACACACACACACACACACACACACACAACATCTTCCACAAACCAAGATTAACCTCCCACGATTTACACAGTGTGTGTTGGTCATGCACAAATACACACACACACCTTCAGGGTGTGTTGCTATCCCCCTACCAATAAAAACAACAAACAGAATGAGAGCACACAGTCAGCCTTAAGTGACCAAGCTACTGTTCATGTGACTGTTTGTCTGACTCACACACACACACACACACACACACACACACACACACACACACACACACACACACACACACACACACACAGCTTGGCTTTATCTCAGCTGTAAGAATTGATCCCCCATGGATTTCAGAGGGGTCACGTGATTTGATAACCTCTACAGGATTCCCTCTGGTCAGGAGGCCTTTTTCTGCCAGTGTGTGTGCGTGTGTGTGTGTGTGTGTGTGTGTGTGTGTGTGAGTGTGCATTATTTTTGGCCCAGTATAAAATGAATTCTCCATAGACTGATACACCATATCCTAATCTAACTTCTGTCTGTCTCTGAGGTCTGAGATTGAACAATGGCTGGGAATAATGTTAACATCATTAGACTGCTGGTAATGGGGATTTATCATGTCTCATCTCTTTCTCTCCCTCTCTCCTTACCTTTCTCTCCTTCCCTTCATCTATTTTTCACTCCCGTCTGGCTCTTTAACTCTCTCTCTCTCCGTCTGCTGCTTTCTGCAGTCTCCACTTTCATGCCCGTACCCAGCAAATCACTGATACTTTCAAGGATTATTTTAAGGGCCGCTCAGATCAAACACCCTCAGCCTGGACCCTGCCTCAGTTACCCAGACTCCAGCCCCTTTAATTAGACATGGCTAATAACACTAAGCATGTGCTGATAGCCATCTCTCTGATAAGACTAGCCGCACAAGGACATAGGGCCCCTTTCCACCTTTTACAGGGCTACCTAAGGTTAAAAAGGCTAGTTAGCAACCTTATTTTATGGCGCGGGCCAGTCACGCTTGTGCCCAATTAACAGGCTAGTTGGCACTTACAGAGCATTAATTTGCAAAGGCAGGAGAGCAATCGGGCTGTGCACTTCTAAGCTACTTAAAATGCTAAATGCATTAAGAAAGATTACTAAATAATAATGTACACAAAGATATATGGTCAGTGGATATAATGTAATGGTGAAAAGTTACTGCACTTTTTGGGTTCATTTAAGTTTACAATATTGCAGTTTTTCAGTTTGTATGTCATTATCATCTGTGGAAGTAACTACAGTGCGTGGCTAACTATATTTGAAAAAGGTCTAACAAGCATTAAGCTAGCTTCAAGGATAATACGGTGCATGAACTGGGAATAAATAAAAGTTTTACCAAGAGAGAATAAATGTTAAATGAGATGTTCACCGACTGATTAAAACAAATGTTAATCACAGTGAAAAGGTGCTACAAAAAGCCACAAACCCCCAAATAAGTCAGTCAAAGTAAAACCCTATAATTAGTCTCAGAGCTACCACTTTTTCAGTAATCATTCTTGTATAACTGGGAAAACATCCAATAAAATCATCCAACATGTAAGTTGGATGATTTTATTGGATGTTTTCAGATGGTAGTTTGACTCTTAATTAACATGGATGCTCATGTTTGGGCTGAGTTAGGCTGTTGGTTTGGAAAATCACTCCAGGCCATATCTCTTTAGATGGATTGATCTAGGTGAGGATGATTCGGTAAGTGGTGTGTGTGTTTCTGTGTGTGTGTAGGATGAAAATAGGGGAGTGGAGGCATTAATTCCAATCATTAAGAACTTGGATAGCCTGGGGGTACAAACCCCTGAAATCGACTGCATGTAAACTCTGAAATGACTTACCAGTTGTTCACTTGTAGGATGGTGAGACCTGTGTCTTGCGCCAGCTGCTTCTTCTGTTCTTCTGACGGGTAGGGATGCTGCAGGAGACAGAGACAACACCTATGAGAAAAAGGCTGACCGCAAATTGTTTAATGAAGCTTCTTGCTGTTGAAAAAAGAGTTTGATGTGCCTTTTAGTAAAGAAAGAGTTGTTGTAGGTTACAGGTCACACACACACACACACACACACACACACACAGACAAAACCATACTGCATAATGAGAGGTAGAAAAATGAGATGTGTGCTCATGCTCATCGGTGCGTAGGTGTCAGTATGTGCCTGTGTGTATGTCTATCCGGATGTATACTGTAAGTATGTGTGAGTGTGTGCGCGTTAACGTGCCTCTCTCCCCCCGATCATTAATGGAATATGAAATCTTGTAATTAATGGCAGCCAAAAAGGCAAGCCAATTAGAAAGTTAAGTGAAGTGGAGAACCAGCTCTGGTAATTAGGCAGCCTCTTACACAAATATATTCGCGTCGACGGCCCCCCTTTCACCCTGCTGCATATGTAATCAGTGAGCGGGGAATATGTAACGTTAACCCAGACAAGAGAATGTAAAATCTCTTGTCTTTATTGCTGCTGCGTGCTTTCATCCTTATTGCAGTTGGTACAATAACATGAGTCTGTTCAGTTTGCCACTTTGCTGTAATCATTTTTGCTTTTTAACTGCACTGACTGCAAGAAAAGAAAAGTACAGAAAGCCTTCTACGTGTCACCCTTTAGACCACCAGCTGCACACAAGAACAAGAATTTCCTCCAAATCCCACATTGCCACCTCAGCATTTAAGCATTTAATCTAATTTTGAGTCTTTTATTTGATCAATCTTGAATATCAAAATATCGGCCAGTGAGAGGATGGAACTATGCTATAATGCTATATTTATCTAATGTAAATCCATTTTCATAGAGAGACAATCAAACTTTCATTTTGATCTTGTTTTAACTCAACTCTCAATTCTCTTCAGTCACTTTTTTAGTGAATTTCGTTTTGAATTACTTTACCTTACTCTGAGATTATTTTAGATTTGTCAGAAGGCTCATGGATGCATGATCAACAACGGTTCACATGTGGGAAAGACAATCCAAACTGACTTAAAGCCCAGTGTTTAAATATAAACCACTGACTGCACCCCCGTCCTGGAGAAGCCAGCTGAGGACAGTTAAATTCGAGCCACCTGTTTAAATATATAGAATGAATAAATTGGATAAATGTGAACTCGGGGAGTGTGTTGATTTATATTAGAGTGGGGGGGGTATCACAGTTGCACGGAGCCTTGCTCGTTGAGGACAATGTGCTGTTCATGAATGAGACAAGACATGGACTGTGCTGAACGCCATAGGCGGCCCATAAAAAAGGAGAGGGGGGGAGGAGCAGGGGAGCGAGGGAGAGAATAGATTGTTGAAGGGATACCACAAACTGGAAACTATATGTATACTCCAAAATGCTTTATATACATTTAAGAAAGGGAGAAGAGATACATATATAACTAAAGATCCTTGAATGACCCATTCTTTCCAAGTGTTTTCATTTTGCCAACCAGGGGGGTCAATTGCTGCATACTGGGACAGAGATTTCTGTCACATTACAGTGAAATAAAATGAATAATTTCCCCATGTTCCTTGTATCAATTCAAACAATAAATGGCATTATTTTAGGTTACTTTTACTTTCTTGAAAATAGGCAAAGAGCATCTCTTTAAACCAGCAAAACCAAAAATCCCCCTCCTTATTTTATTAAATAGAACTTTCAAATCCGCAACAAAACGGGGGATTGGCTGCGTTTTTCGGTGAATTTATCAGTTTGAATGACAGGCACAGGCCGCCCTGACAGAACCCTGACATTTATTCAGTTATTGCTCCATGTTATGGTGACCAACAATAGCCTATAATATATAGAGTATGTCTAACAAGAACACACACTCTTAATAGTCAATCAGACGTGCAAAATCAGTGAGGCGCCAGCATTTTCATTTTTTCATTACAGTTTTTGCAGCGCATAATGAACAGGATTGTGTTTAATGCTGGGACGACCCAGCAGAGAGAGAGAGAGACTGATTTTTTCCCAGCCTTCTCTTGTCCATGTGATTGGTTGTGGGGAATGGGAACACAAGGAGGCTAATTTCATGGGCTAAGTTATAATTGCATTGTCGCCTCTGGCCAAATTTGTGTCCACTCCTTTTCTATAACCATTTTTGTGTGCCTTTATGTGCGTGTGTGTGCATACATGCATGCAAACTGTCCGTCCGTTCACATAATGCGTGTGTGTGCACAAGTAACAGTAGACCGATCAGATAATATCAGAATTAAAATAGCTGCAAATCTGTGGCGCCAGCCGCCTGCCCACATGTGTAGAAAGTGAGAAAGCATTACTCTTTAGGGCTTGTGTCATCTGATGTCTTGAAGCATTGAGTTCTTTACATATAGACGCCACACACTCACTGCTGCCATATTAAAGCTAATCCTGTGAACAATGTGCCTTTTAAGTCTTTCTTCTCAACAAACAAAGCTGATTGAACATGAAAAGATCACTGTGTCCATTCTACGTGTCGCAGATCTGTGGAAGCAGGAGTGTCTTCCTCGTGATATCGGGGGGCTGCGGCCATGCCAGGGGCCACAATAAAGTACAAATACACCCTGTTTCAGTACTTCCCCTACTCTAGCTTCCCAGCACACACACGCAGACAGAAAGATATACACAACTAGTCACATGCAAACAGACATGCACGCAATCTCAATCTTAGACAGCAGGGGAGAAAAACCTTCTTGGTGTATAGTATATTTAATACTTTAATATTTTGCTGATAACACAACTTTTACTTTGGTAAATTTTGCTTTTACCTACATAAAGGATCTGAAAACTGCATCCTGCCCCTAACACACAACCTCCAAACGGCTGCATGTGCCAAAGTTTTCACATACAAAATAACACGCACTTTATGGAAGAGTTGCCAGTCAGAGATGGCCATGATCCAGTACATCAAAACTGTTTTTGTCCTCCTTTCTTTTTTTCTAAACCGCCAAATTAGCTCCTATCTGTCAAAACACTGTGATTTAGTTTCTCGCTCAGCAACAAGTCGCCCAGTTTTAATATTGTCTGTGAGTGATTCTGGTGTCTTAACGGCCTTTGGCTGTGCTTCAGCGGGTTGGGAGAGAGAGAGAGAGAGAGAAAGGCATTTAGTGAGAAAAGCAATAACATGTTCTTTAAAAGAGCAGATGGAAAGTTTCTGCGCATCCTTCCCTCCCTTCCCTCTTCCCTCCGCCTATCTTAATGATATGTCTTCTCCAAATATACAACTCCTTTCATGAGAATTTCCACCCTGCTCGCCTCTCTCTGCTGGGCTCTGAGCATGTGGGTGCCAGGAGGGGTGTGTGTTTTCGCTTCTCTCTTCTGTGTGTCTTATCAATCCGAGTGTGTGTGCGCGCACATCTGTTGTGTCGTGTGTGTCCAGTTGAGTCAAAGATTTTGCTCGAGTGTGTTCGTATTAGCGAGGTCATATCTGCGCAGACGTTAGAGTGTGTGTGTGTGTTTGTTCTCCTTTGAGCCACTGAGCTTGCTGGGCCTACGAGTAAGTTCAGCTGTGCGCGGTCATATGTGTGTGTGTGTGTGTTTGCATGCAGATGTGTGTGGGGGTGAGTAACAGAGCATCAGTAACATCCCCTCCCTGTCTGACCGTCTTCCTCTCTGACCCCCTCAGACAAGAACAAGAGAGGGATAGATAGACGGAGAAGGAGGAGAGGGAGCAAGAGGGAAGAGGGAGGCAGGGGAGGAGACATGGAAATGGATATCTGGAGCCCCAGGGGTTTAACGAAGAGATAAGAGCATAAATACTCTGCAAGACCCCTCTTTATACCCTTGTCCCATGCCTAACCTGGGAGAGAACTGTTTGAGACAGGCCAGTAGAAAAAATATCAACCATTACAGTTACCAGTGCTACAAAAGTACTAGATTACAATTGTATATAAAAAATATCGAGTCTTACATTTTACCTGACCCTCACCCCACACTAGCTGCACCGTTCTGACTTCCTGTTCTGCTTTTCCATTCATGTTTGAGAAACCTGAAGCTGGAATGGCTTTCCAACATGGGAGCGGCTATTTGCTTGGTGCCATGCTCAAGGTCACTTTGACAAGACACATGGCTATTGTGTGGACTGAACCTTTGACCTCTGCAGGACAAATGTCCGAGCAAAATCTTAATCTCGTCTGCAGGAGAAAAAAAGTGCTAAGGTCACAGCTCCCTAATTCTTATTTTTGCAACTTGTAAACTGTATGAAGCTTCACCTTATTCTCTCAGTAGCAATAAGACAAGGAAGGAAACGAAAAAAAGAACAAGAGTCTGAGTCACTCTTTAGTCGGGGATGCTGCACTTCACCACGAGGGGAGGGCTAGTTCAGAAATGTCTTTTATCTTGCTGCTGTTTTCCCTTCTCTTCATCTTGCCTCCTCAGCAAAACCGGCTCTCTTTCCTAGTCTCTCCGTCTGTCTGTCTCTTCCCCTCACTGCTCTAAATACTTTGACTTTATACTTTTAATTTGGCTTTGGCTCAAAAATAAGCTATCCACCCTGTAAACATTGACAACACTATGGATGTGATAGTTAATTTCAATCTTTTCACCTTTTTCTGTTCTGGCTTCTGAATACGCGTCAGATTTAGGCAATAAATGTCAAATAACTTTGCGTAAATATCTAAATATATATATCTTACTGCTTTTCAATGAAAGCCTACATTTTGCTATTACATCTCCATCTTAACGTGTGCAATTCCATCCTTGTTAACCAAAGCCACAGTCCTTCTCTAGCCATTAGCGTTATGGTGTTATCGTTGCATATATTTCTATTTAAAGCTGTGCTTCCCAAGTCTCTGTGCATCCCATTAAAACAGTCTTGACACGCCACATTAGCTTTATAAAACTGCAACCATGAAACAGGATGGAGGGAGGAATAAGAGAGAGGAAAATCATATGTTGTCACGATCATGTGATGTCCCTCAAAAAGAGGCCATGACACTGCACAATCTGTGGATGACAGACATGGTCAATGGTGTTTTGAGTTAGCTTACTTTACTGCCAGTTGGTTGGGGTTTGCCACAAGGCACAAGGAAGCCAGGAAATGCACTGAATCACGGTAAACAACGTGTTAACAAGCAACAGTTTATTTTAGCGTACTTTTCTGTTATCAGTAAGCAAAGACGCTTAACAGTCCTGACATAGTAAACCCCAACGACCTGAAACACCAGGCAGGTTACAGCAACATTATGCATGGTTATTGACTTGCATGTGCCAGCTGAGGTAGAAGTGAACAGCCTTGACTAGGCCAGGTCTGTTCCCCTCACTGTTCCCAGGTCAAATCTCCCTGGAAACCGAGCTGCCCATCAGGAATGCCTGACGGCTAATCCGGGGGCCTTTTTGGCTAGAAGGGCATCAGAGTATCATACCAAACTGTCTTACACACACACACACACACACACACACACACACACACACACACACACACACAGTTTACTGGAAGTGTAGCGGTGCTGCTGCCAGACGTGTATGAGATTACCTTAAATATTTGGGGAGGCAAGCACATTGTTATGCTAACAACAAATGGCCAGAACCCTGAGCACAAGCAGACTTTAAAACAAGCGTTCCAAACTGTAAGCCTGTTGTATCTCATACAACAAGCTTCCAATTTCAGAAATGTCTTGCTCATTCAGTGGAAGTTTCATCCTCTGTGTGTGTGCTCACGCTGCGCTGTGAAAGCTACGCCATTTCAAATTCCTTTCTGTGTAGGTGGCATCGACTGACATCCCTTTGACTTCATTAGGGAGCAGGGACCCAGCAACAAAGCTGGCTCTGGGAGAAAGGGGGGATTAAAGAAAAAAAGAAAAGAGAGTGAGAGAGAACAAAACAACAACAGAAAAAAACAAAGCACCCCTAACCTAATTTCCTCTGATTTGGGCTGCTCCAATGCAAAATAACAAAACAGAGCAAAAACAGATCTTTTCAGAGTTTCAGAGCGCCCTCTGTAAAGTCTGCGCAAAATAAACGCCCGTCTCATCTTAGTGCTGTACATTGCAACAAAAAAAAAAACAGAAATAGCCTCTGTTATGGCGTTGGACTACGGTAAACCAACTCAAAGCTTGTAGCATGAATAATTCACCACCGCCTTTTTTTTCTTTTTTGGAAACCTCGATATATGCACCAGAAATGGCAAAGAAATCCCCTTTCAAACTCTTTTTGTCATCAAATCTCTCCATCTCTTCTGGAGATAAAGAAAACGGAGGAAAAAAACAGATGTTCTTGGGCTTTTCATTCATTAATGAGCATTTTTCCTCTCAAAAAACAGCTTTTGTTGATTTAGGGAAATCGCACAGCGCTCTTGCCTACGGGAATGAGATAAATCTAGTTAGCTGGTGAGGCAAAGGGTGAAAAGTACGTCATTAAAGCTCTAGTACAAAGTGGATTAGACAATGTACAGCATTACCATCTTCTCCACTATGATAATTGATGATAAGCATCATTCATTGCTTTTCTAAAACTCTATGATCTAAAGCAGGGCAGCAGCCACTGCTGTAGCTGTTCCTGCTGTTCTGCAGGGTGTGAACAATGATCCGTGTGCTTTACAGTTGGGTGGGTCTCTAGCCTCTGTGTATACTGAAGCTTATAGCATGTATGCACATGACCAGGTCTCAAGTCTTAACAAAGTGCTGTATTGTTGTGTTTAACATAGAATGTAAAGGGTGAGGTCTGTTGATACTGAAGGAAAGCATCTTGCGTGCTGGATGTGTGGTGTCTGTGCTCTCTGGTTGCTTTCACTAAGAGCGAGGGCGTGCTTCATTAGTCCTCCCTATTCCAGCTCAGGGGAGGCTAAATTTATTAAGGGGGCCGGATGTTGCACAACACCTGCTGCTGTGCTTCCCTCTGTGCAATAAAGGGAAGGGGGTGCAGCATGCTAGCTAGTGCTAGTGGTAAGCGCTGCTCGTTGGACTGAGGCTGATGAGCTGGGGCTAATTCAGGGGGTGATTATGTAGTTTGCTGGACCACTAAACCTCTTTAAGCCCGTAATTACTGCCTATTTGAGCGAGGGGAGGCACTCCAAAGCAATCGGTACTTGCACCAAGCGGCGCAGTGAACGTCAGCCACAGCTGGAGGTGGGCTGCCTCAGGGCTGCCTTGGATGGAGGGGTGTGTAAATGGGGAGTAGGAGGGATCCACAAAGCCTCATCCCAGTCAGGTACCACAGAAAGCTGAGAGAGAACAGCGGGATGCCCCTCAGAGCACCAGCACGCTAGCTCCAAGCTACAGTGCTTGGAGCTAGCGTTCTAGCAGTGATCTCTAAGCTTAAAAACAAATGTTCTCTTGTTACACACACAGCTACAATACACAGAGCTCGTTACACAGGGCTGCAGAGAAACAAAGCGCTATTACGGGTGAGTTCAAGGCAACAAAACAAAAACTATTAAACAAACGAGGAGACTTCCTAACCACATAAACTCCTCTGATTAAATTGAGCTTGAAAGTAAGCGTGGAGTGGGGGTTGGATATGTCACCATGGTGAGAAACTAAAGGGCTTTTTTTAGACTCAGTGTCTGTGACATACAAGAGGGAATCAGACTCTCAGATTGCAACTCGACCATGGGGGAATCCATTTCATTTCACCTGACTTTCAAGGAAATTTGACTTTACGTAATGCCACTGAAATCTGATCTCTCCGAGGAAGCAATTTGGGGACCACAGAACATTCTAATAACCCTGGCGATATTATTATGTTATTATCATAATTACCCTTTTGCCCCCAACGTTTTAATTAGAAACTCACCGTTGGCCCCTAGGGGGGTGAAAAGAACCTGGGTTGGGGGAATGCTGAAACTAGGTAAGGGTATTTCACAATTGCTCCCTTATGCTCTTTGGAGCGGCAAGTATAAGAGGGAAGGAGGACGCAGCCAGTGCTATTGAAAGATGAAGCGTTCTCACTCTACCTCCTCTGTCTTCCTCTGACATCTCTGTCATTCAAAGTACAACTACACCCCTCCCTCCTTCCTCTTTTCCCTCCATCTCCATATCTTTCTCACCCGTCTCCGCCCCCTCCATCCCTCTGTTCTATATTTAGCATTTTGCTTAACTATCTCATGCTGCCTCCTTTTCTTCCCTCTTTTCTTCCACCTCCACTTAACTCCTCTCTTTACCGTTACCTCTCATCTTTTCCTTCGACTTTAATATCAACCGCCTCTTTCTCCCTCCGCCAAATGCATCGCTCCGTCTCCCTCTTCTGCTTTCTCTCTCCCTCCTCATCTTCAGAAGCGGAGAGCCTTCTCCATCAGTGCACCGCTTTTACAAATCAATGACTTAATCTGTCGTAACAAACAAGTGAGCAGCACCCTCAGCCCTGATCAACCCCCCCCCCCTTCCCCCCACAATTGCTAACCACTTCAGAGAGAGTGGAGGGAGAGAAAAGGGAAGAAAGCTGACAAATATGCAAGGTGAAATATACATAATAGAGAGAGTATGTAGGAGGAATTAAGAAAATCACAGACATATTGGAGTATAGGTGGAACAGAAACATGTTTGAAAGTGGGAGAGAAGAAGTAAAAAGAAGACACAGTCGTGAAAAAAGTGAGAAAAATGAAAGTGTGTGCGTCAGCGTGGGTTTTCCCACCACATCTCCTCTCCAAGCCCTCAACTCTATCCGACTCCTCTACCATGAGTTATTGCCTGTCTGCATTCACCACCTGGTTCACTAGCTACCATTTCTCTCCCTCCACTGGACACACACAAACATCCTGACACACTAATATGCACACCACAGACAAACACACACACATGTCCACATGCATACTTTGTGTGTGTGTGTGTTACAGATGCACTTACATTGTCATGCACACAAACACACACCTGACCACCCGGCTCCACAGGGGCACCTCGGGTCAGCTGGCCAAGTGTAAACACACTACCAGGCTACAGCCACCTGCCTCTAGAGCACCATGAGCCTTTTATGCAGAAAACTTCAATTATAACATTATGAGACAAGAAGGTGTAAAATGATGAGTTATGGATAGATATCACAAGATATCTCATCTATAAATCATAGATCACTCTCCAATGCCTTTGAAACAGCGCGAGTGCCCCAATATTGCTATGATATCATGGTTCAAGGCCATTAACATGTAAGGCAACACAGCAGTGCATTACAGAAAAAAAAGAGAGAGAGAGAGGGAGTCATGGAAGAAAAGAGGAGAGAGAGAGAAGTCAGAGAGGCAGAAGGCATGCATAAAAGATAGGAAACCCTTATGGTTTGTCAGAAAGAAGTGTTTTGTCTGAGAGGGAGACGGAGACGGAGCGTAGGGGAAACAGAGAGGGTTCACGCATGGGAGAGAATACAAGCGGGAGGAACTGAATTGATAAATTAGTTCAGCCAACGCGCAAACTGATTACCACGACGGCAAAGCCACAGGATCCATCGAGCACACGCAAGGAACGAGACACAAAGAGACGCACACATTCGTACACAGCACTTACAAAAGAGACATAAAGCTGACACATACAAATAATAGCACAACTGCATATGCAATCACACACAGACGCACGCACGCACACACACACACACACACACACACACACACACACACACACACACACACATACTAAATGTATCTAGGGCAGGCTGCTGCAGTTGCTGTAAGTAAAAGGTATTGAGCTGCTGACTCCAGCCAGAAAAGATCCCACAATCCTCTGGATCACCAAACACAGTCTAATGGATAATGGCTAACAGCTAGCGCTAATGTGATTTCACACTTAGCAGATTTAATATATCACTGGCTGAACAAAATCATGCTACACACAGACATCTATGCTAAACTCTGTTCCTTGAAAGGTTACTGCCAAAGTTTCATTTAAGGAGTTTTAAACAAAAAAAAAAGGAAGTGATGTATTTGCTTACAGTCAGAATGAGAGGCTGAACCGCCAACATTGCTCATCTGTTTGAACAGAATCATTCCATCAAGCTAACCACAGACTTATGACAATATTTTTCCCTGACTCTTCCACACGTCAACTTGCCACTCACTCTCCAATAAATACCACAGTGATGGTGGGGAACTCCACACCCCACCCAGGCACTGCCGACGTCACTGCTGTGGGCCTATGCAAAAGTGTGTGTATGTATGTATGCTTGCATCTGAGTGTGTTTGTGTGTGTCTGAGTGGGCCCCTTCTTCGGATTTGCAAACTGATTAGTGTGTACCAAACCAAGAATAATTTCACACATCCGAGTTATTGGGCCTTTGTCCAGTCTGAAGATACACACACACACACACACACACTTATCACATACAGCTGATAATGAAAAATAGAACAAGTGTGAAACACAGCTTCAGCATGACGCCATCAATCACTCAGACGTACAACAATG
Source organism: Enoplosus armatus (assembly GCF_043641665.1). Lineage (NCBI taxonomy): Eukaryota > Metazoa > Chordata > Actinopteri > Centrarchiformes > Enoplosidae > Enoplosus > Enoplosus armatus. The sequence goes on along the minus strand of NC_092191.1, from coordinate 5,017,806 downwards.
AAACCACACACTGAACTGTTTCATAGTTTCCCGACTATGAAATTATATGAGGGTTGGGGGGAGGGGAGAGGGACAGAAGAAGAATGGCAAAGCGAAAAAGAAGAGGAAGATGGTAATGATGGTGGCAAATTAATTCAGAAATTAAGAGTGGGATTAAATATTCTCTCAGCTTGACGTTTAATCATTTTAAAACATTAAACTGCATTAAACCAACAAAGTTAGATAATGTATACAACATTTAAGAAACAAGAAACTAAAAAGAAACCCCTACAGTTCATGTTCAAACATGTGTGTGTGTGTATTCTGGGGAGCCATGTTAGATCTCTTGCGACTGGTGATCCCCTCCAGTGCTACTGACCGACCTTGAGGGTCTGTAAAGTTCTCACGTTCTCAAGGAAACACACCGACCCGCCCCCTTGACCAAGGCCAGATCAACACACACACACACACACACACACACACACACACACACACAGACGCTTGCTTTTGGTCTCGATCTATGGCAGACATTTTGGAAAAGTTCAAAGGTGACATGAATTAAAAGTTAACTGCCCTTGAGGGCTTTTAAAAAGAGGGGGGAAACGATACAAGAAGCAGAGAGGAGAAAGTGGGAGAAAAAGCTGAAATACAGAGTTGACAGAAATGTAAAGGGACTTTGTAAAAGACCTGATCTGCACTAATATATGTATATAAACTAATTGTTCAGCCTGCTTTGAGTATGAGATTAGTGGTAATATCCTCATATGACAATACTTGAAAAGTAATGAAAACCCTTAAAGTGTCTTATTCCCTCATGACCAAGATTCAACCAATATGACTTCCATACAGACTGCGCTTTACACGGAAACCTTCCAATACTCTATAGAATAATCTCAATAGAATAAACTCAATAGAATTTGATATTTATACAAAAGTTACTTTAAAGCATGTAAAGTATGCACTGTTTTTCCCAGAATAAGATTCTTGGCAGGATGTAAAAGCCTCTGAAACGTTCACTGAACTCTCCTTAGAAACCCAAACTTATGAAATGCATTAAGGTGGGCCAGCAGATCTAAAGAGCGCTACATAAACATCTGTACCAACGCAGGGGAACGTCTGGGATGCTGATTTCAAATGAAGAAAATAAATCACAAAAGCAAATAAGAGGTTTGTTCTTCTAAACAGCAATACTCAAGGAAGAATTGTATAACATATATGACAATAAAAAGTCACAACTGCAACTCTGCTGTTCAAACTCCCAACATCTGCCATGTGTCAGTCTTTCTACCCATCTACTGTATCCCTCCATCCCTCTATTCATCTACTCATCCATCCATCACTCCACCCATCAATCATGAAACAGATGGCCTTTCAGGAGTCTGTGTCAGGGCTGATGGCTTCCCTCTGCCCCAGCCGTACCATTACCCCCCCCCCTCCACCAACAACACCCCCAGAACCCCACATAACACACACATATACACATTCACACTAACAGACACACACCTCCTGCCCCCTACACCTCCGCCACATGGACCGGTCTTACTATCTACTATCCACTCCCATGGATCACTATCTACCCCCCCTAGAAAAGACGGGTCATCTGCCTATCAGCTTTAAAAAAAAACAAAAAAACATGCACGCCCTCATGAAATGGTGGCAAAGAGTGTGAGCAGCAAGTCTGTGTATCTGTGAGGGTCAGTCCACAAAGAGAAGCCCCCAAAGAGAGCTGTCTGCCTTTGGTCCCTGGGGCCTGTCAAGAGGGATAATTGATGATGTTTTCATTACAAGGTGTGGGGTAATGTGGGGGTTGGGGCACAGTATGAGTGTGTGTGCATGTGTGTGCGTGTGTTGTGGGGGTTGGCAGGTTGACTCAGCTGCCTCCTCTTTGACACCAACCACTCCTGCGATTGGTACGGACAAGTCTTTGCTTCCAAATGCCCTCATACAACACACACACACACTCCTAGCCACGCACATGCACAAAAGCAATCACACACACATTTACACAAAGACTAGCCCTCAAAGACAGATTCACACACACAAACACAAACACACACTCAGAAACACACAGCCCAAAGCCAAATCCATTCCCAGAGATAAACTATCGGAAACCGAATAAAAATGCTGAGAATAAGACTAAGTTGTTCTCTTGTTTTCTTCTGCTGCTGTGTCTCATCACAGTGTCATGCCAGGCCTTTGGCAGATCTGTCCGTCTGTCTGTCGTCTGGACCTCTTTGAAATCCTAATGCAGTGGCGCCTAAGATTCTGACTGCCACTTAGATTGAATTAAGACCTAATCGGAGACACCAGGCCACATAGGCCACTGTATTAACTTTACAGTATCAGGGTGGACATCGTCCCTTTGTCGTCGTTTATGAATAAATGCATGAAAACACATAAGTCTGCAGATGTTTTCCTATTAAGCTCGCTTCCTGATGTCTCTGCAAAGTTATTAACGAGGCGTCCTGGCGGCTTGGATGGTTAATTGAAATTATTTTTCAAGAGAAATTTAATTTGTTTAGTGGATAACTAAGACAAACAAGTCTAACAACAATCACAGGACAACCATAGTGGTAAACATGAAAAGAATACATGCTACGTCTGTGTGTTCTGGATTCAATTCAAGCATTGTGTCTTTGCTGTACTGTATGTCATCCCCATTTCTCTGACCCATTTCCTTCTTATCACCATGACCTAATATCTAATAAAAAATGGCCAAAAGTCAGTTTCAGATAAAAATAACCTTTTTATATATATATATATATGTATTTTTATGTGCCTCTGCCTCTCTGAATTTTATGTGTACAAAAGTAGGATAACACCCTCCCAGGCCTGGGGTTGCCATGGCAGGTCAGGGTTGCCGCGGGTGATCAGCGTGCTGACATGTCCAGGCTCCAGCAATAAACAGCCGAAGACTAATGGCATCAGAGGCAATGGTGAACTCTGACCTCAAAAGTTTTTTTTTTCTCTCCCTTCTGTTGTTTAGAAGAGGCTTTACATATCTGGTTTGTGTTCTCTCAAGCTCGGGAACTGATAAGTCTTCAGTTTACACTCATGTTGATTATATACTCTGTGTCAGGAACAGATAAAACACAATATTGAGTCATTCTGTGACCATCAAAAGAACATTTGATTTAACCAGAAAAACTGAATACTGTCAAACGCAGACGCCCTCCTGCCACACAGAGGAAGCAATTTTCCGAACTGGCGTGACAATAAAGTTGAGTGTCCTTTGCAATGTTTTTTTTCTTTCCTGTTCAATCCAAACCTAAGACATCAGGATCCAAGGGAAAATGTCTTGCCTTTAATGATTAATGCAGCTATCCATGCATCCATGCATCCATCCATCTATCACCTCCTCTCACGCCCCCTCCCACCCTGCACACCCAGTCTGGATTCCTCCTCCACTCAGGGACAGCGAGGCTCCTGGCCTCCTCTGCCAGCGCAGAAATGAATTATATTGCTTTTCACACCTGTTTCTGCTCAAAACCCTGCTGCACGCTGCTGTGTTGCAAAAAAAAAAAAGGAAAAAAAACATTTCCAAGGGGGGTAACAGTGCTCCCCCAGCTCGGCTACATCTCCGTACACGAGCGGTTAAATTAGACTCTAATTGTATTAACGGGGGATTATGCCTTCCAGTTGGATTTTTTATACTCTCTCTCTCTCTGTGCATTTTACACATTTTAAGGGGAGAAAGGAGGAGGAGGGGGGGGGGAAAGCAGCTCATTGAGGGTTTGCGGGTTGGCTTCTTTTATGAGCTGCGATCACGGCTGCCCCTCGTTACACTGAGTCTGTGTACAAATAGGAGGGGAGGAGAGCCAGAATGAGAGAGTGTTAGTGATAATGTGTATGAGAGTGTGTGTCCCAGTCTGCCAGGCTAATATACCGATGCTAACACTGTGAATGCCAAACTCCCCTGCCCTTCCTTTCTACACACACACACACACCTACTTCAGTTTAGCAAGGCAACAATCTAAACGGGGATACGGGTGGTGTGTGTCGTGGGGAGGCGGGGATGAATTCCATCTAATTACTCTGTCACATAATTTCACAAATTGCCTTTTCATAGGGGAGTGGAGAGCAGAGCACAGGGCGCGTTGGGGATTTGAGGCCTGAGCTTTCATTTACTACTCATTTCTTGTTAAATTAAACAAGAAAATACCATTTGTGAGGAGGGGGGGGCGTAGGGGTGGGGGTGGTTGGTGGGAGTTAGCTGGATTCCAACTGCACAATAGGAGGGATGGAGGAAACAGAGATTGGTTACTAGCTATTTCCTCATCTCAAGGTTTGTTCTCTGTAACACAAAGCAACAAGACAGCTCAGCCAGTTATGCCATCAGTTTAAAATAAAACTTAAATCATTTTGTTAAACATATAATTGTTAATATCTAAGTTTAAGCACGTTGATGTTAAGCAGATATAAAGGTTTTTTTTGGTATTTATAAGATAACTCTTATCAAAATCTCCCATTCACTTAGTCAGTAAAGCCAAATGACTGCTAGTAGTCAAAACATATGTTTCATTAAGGATGTCAACAGAAAACTAACTGAGATGAGGACACTAGTGGAAAAGCCCTCCCCTCTCCTTTACCTTGGTTCCCCACCAAGTTTACAGCTGTATGTCAAGCTGGCAGAAAGCTGCGTGGTTCGGCCACTGGTGACAGGCGGTAAACGCTAATGTTTTGTAGTCGCTCCAAGTCAGGGCAGCCAAATTCTTCCGATGAACTTGTCCCACAAGCGCTGTCGACAACATATGAGCTCATTGGGTGTGTTGGAGAGAACTCAGCGAGCTGCGACTGTCGTCATCATCACAAATTCAATACCACTGCCCTATCTGTCACTGCATCACGCAACAGATAGAAGCATCTTTTCCTCCCAATTCCCAGTTCTTTACCTGTTATTTCCTAATTTAACTTTGTCACCCTGCACATGGGAATATGCATTTCATCCCAAAGCATTGTGCCTTTGACCCTGGCACTGACAATACCGGCAATTCAAGGATTTACTTAACTTTTTCTACTGTTGGTGTCCATGCTAATAACAAACATGGCACTCTAAAATCTTTCCCTTTTCCTGCTAGAAGAAGACTATGGAAATTAGCATCCTTGATGGATAAGTAAGCAGAGATGCAGAAATGTCTTCAAAACAACCCTAAGAAAACAGCCATATGAATGCCACCTACCACCTACCCTGCTGGTGCACTCGCAGCCTCAGTTCGCCACCCACCTTCCCCTTCCGCTTCGGTATAATGGGAACTCCCCTGAGGGTCCAAGTGTGAGGGCGAATAACAGAAAATACACCAAGGTGGGTATCCAAACTTCTACCCTGTATTATTCCACTGTATTCTGCTCTATTCAGTCCCATTGTCTCTCCACTGTCAAATTCCTGCATATTTATTACAGATCCTCCCTTATTCACGTTTGTGTAGGACCACAGCACTTTGTCATGAAAATGTGTGTGTATATGTGTGTGTGTATATGTATCTGCGTGTGCCTAATTGGCATTGTGTCTATCTCTAAGAGGCCAGACTCACATCCTCCCTCCCTCTGTGAAACAAAGGCAGGCCAGCTGATGATGCCGAGGATGAGCCTGGATCAGCTGTCCAGGTCTATGAGAGACACACTGCTAATGTAGGAGATACTGTAAATGTTTTTCCATTAGATTTTCCATGTGTAGCGTTTATAAACACGGACATATGGTGATTAAATTAATGGTGACACTGAGGAATGATTAACGTAAACAAATGAAACCACTGCGAGCATTTATCTGACACCAGTGGTATCGTTAATGCCAGTGTTTCTCAAAATTAAGACCACATTTCCCATAAACAAAGAAGACGTTGCTCCTCTCTTCCGTTTGCTTTTACTAAAGATGATGAACATATTGGAAGTGATTTTTCCATCAACCTTTAAGTTTACTTCGCAGTTCTGAGAGCTTTAGCAGCGTCTTCCTGTTTTGTGCCATAAAGCAACATACCCCGTGCCATTGTGTGCCTGTATGTGTGCATGTTTTAGTTCTACTTTCTCTTTTTGCTTGGGAGAAGGAAAAGGTTGATGGATCCTCCTCATCCCCCCTCTTCACCTCCTCGCCTTCTCCTCCTCTTCTCCCTCCCTCCCTTGACACTCACTTATATCCTTCCCACTGTTTGAGATCTAACAGTGCAGAAGCCTCCCATAAGCCCAACTCATGGTGTAATATGACACAGTAGGTGTGTAGCTGTGTGTGTGTGTGTGTTTCACTGGGCGAGTGTGTGCTGAACTGTATTTCCACAGACAGGATGTGTGTACGTTTCAAACACCTTTCCTCTGTAGCCCCAAAGGTTTCAGGGGGTGTATGGGTTGAGGTCAGGGAGTTGGAGGAGAGGTTAGTGTGTATGTGTGATGATGTGTGTGTGTGTGTGTGTGTGTGTGTGTGTGTGTGTGTGTGTGTGTGTGTGTGTGCAGGGTGATGGAGAGCTGGTGGTTTGTGAAGGAGGTGGTGAGGGTCAGATGGAAAGGGGAGAGCACAAAGTGAAACAAAAAGTATAAGAAGCCTTGTGAACTCTGTGTGTGTGTGTGTGTGTGTGTGTGTGTGTGTGTGTGTGTGCGCACAGATACACAATATCTCTCTGCCTACATGCCACACTACAGTGTACGCAATCAATAAAGTTCCTCCGATTTGCCATTAACACGGTCGGAAACAGAAGAAGACAATGTACAATGCACACCATCGACATCAACGACAGGCTACAAATAAATAAATAGAAAGTGGAGCCCATGCAATATCCATAATCCAACAACAGAATTACTTTCCCCAGCATCCTCCCTGTTGGCTTGTGCAATTCAAACCAACACCCACTCAGCCAAACTGTATCGTGTTCTCCACAAACTCCTGACATAGGCAGAATGTGTGGGACGCAAGGCTGGCTGAAGTTAGTTAGTTAGAAACATATTTTTTTAATATAACCCGAGATTCAAATTGTTATAAGGATTTTGACTTCGTGCAACAATAAAAACAGTAAAGATTTCAAAAGCTTTACACATGAACTCTCTCTACGATGCAGTTTTAGTCCCGTCAGTGTCCTCTTTGGATGTATGTTCAAAATGTAACATTGTTGACATCAAACTAGCCCGATGAGAGCGGTGATTCAGAGGTCTGAAACCTGTTTGAAACTTTCCAGTTTAATTTCTTTGTCTAATGTCCTCAAAGTATGTTACCACAGAACATCCTCATCAAGCTGAAGTGACTCGGTATAAACTATAGTACACAAGTTCCTATGGATTCTTTTCCTTCTTTCCTTTGGTAAGTATGAAGAGATGTTGACATAATGTCTAGCAGTGCTATCTGCAGCTGGTGAATTGATCGTGTTTGAGAAGAAAGAAACTTGAATTAAATAAGACAGCATTGTATTTACTGTTGGCTCCATTTTAACTGCCACATTGATCTATTCCAGTGTCAAAATACATTTTTCCCACACTATTTCCCCCCGAACACTTTGTGTCACTGTCAGCTGGTGCTAATAGCACTGGTATTCCCTGCTATAATTGAGTAGAAATAAAGCCAAACCACAGGCTTTCGCAGCATCCCAGGCATCTGTTAAATAATGACAGATTTGTTCTTAATAAGGTTCATCTATATATCTGCAGTTATGGCCAGGGGCGTCTCTCCTTGGCTTCAACCTTATTCAGTTTCAGCAGATGAATGAGGAGCGAGAGCGCAGGCTGCCGAGATCGCCGGCAGATTACACGGGCCTGTCTTTGAAGTGTTCACCGTACGAACCGGGATACATTGTGGAGAAGGGGGGGGGGGGGGGGGGGGGGCTCTGGTGGTGTGTATGTGAGCGTCAATGAGTGTGTCAGTGTCTGAGGGTGTGTGCATGTGTTCCTTTGTGTGCAAGTGAGCAGAGCTAGAAAGGAAGTGTGTGTGTGTGTATGTGTGTGTGTGTGTGTAAGAATAAGAAAGCTTGTGGCTGTGAGATGAAGTTCAGTGTGCACACATGATATGAAACTGAGAGTGATTGAGAACAAATTAACAAATTAACAACGTGGTATGATCTTCTATAGTTGTGTCTAACACCTCTGTGCTGCGTGGCTGATGTGTCTGCTGTATGATGTCACCACTTTATTAACTTGTAACTGCATCTCTGAACATTTTATCAAGCTCAACATTACGATTGCCATATTGTATTTATGTCTTATTGCTGCTCTGCATGCCTGTATGTGTGCTGTTTCCTGTTGCTCTGTCACTGTCTTGAGAGTGCTTATTGTGTTGCTGTTACTGTCTTTATGGCATCTTCTGTATGTAAATTTCAACCATCACCTTATTGGTTTCAAAACATCTCGCCAAAGGGCTGCGGTTGAAAATTGGCAAGCTGTCTAACAGTGGCACATTTACAGAAATGTTGACTGATGTGTGCGTTGTCCTAAATGAAAATAAATAAATGAAATGAAATGAAATGCTGTCATTCAACTCACTGTTAGATGCTGGAAGAGCCATGCTCTCATAATGTTGGTGGCCACCTTAGGGAAGATTCCTCTCTTCTTGTTGCGTTTCTTTTCTTTATCCGGGTCATCATCATCCCCTGTGCTCGGCGAAGCCACGCTGTTGTCCAGGCCATCACCTGTCACATGACAAGAAACAGGAAGAGACAGCGGAGATCAGACACACAGTTTGTTTACTTCCTGCATTCGCTGCGCCTCTGCGTTCAAAGGGAATAAATACGATTTCGAAGGAATTCTGGAGGGCTTTGTATGCACAGACGGAGGGGTATAGAGACACAACAATGGCAAGCAGAGAATGGCTGGAAAACAGCACCTCATAAATGCATTCATTTTTAATACATTTATAAATAACCCTGCCTTTCATTTTTCTCCCCCCGCCACTTGAAAACACAGCAAGCGCTCGCATCTTTCTGCGAGAAAGAGAGAGAGAAGGGGAGCACAAAGGACTTGTAAGGTCGCATTTCCCCACTCTCCCATCCAAGCCTGCGCAGAATTGAAAATGACAGAGAGATTTAGTCTTTATTATCCTGAGGGGAAAATAGTTATTGAAGCGTCGCCCCGGCGCATTCTGCCATTTTACCTGAGGTGGAAAGAGTAACACGGCACTACAAAAGGGGAGGTTGCGAGGAGGGGGAAGGCGGAAAATAAAAGGAAAATAGGTGGAAAAAAGGAAGTCAGAGGCACAAACAGTGCTAACAAAGCTAGCTGCTTTTCATAACAATGGCGTCATGGCTGCTTACAGCAACCTGTAGGGCTTCGATAAGGCTCTATTAAGGCCAGTTAACCTCACCTAAGGGGAACACTGAGACAGCTTAGAGTATTTGAGCACTGAGAGGAAAAGTGAAAGCATCTCTGCATTCAGACTCAACAACATGAACCCCCACACACACATGCACACACACACATGCACACACACACAGCACATATTCAATACTACCCAATTACTGTACGCATTCTGTATAGCTCCGGTGGAGAGAAAGAGGCTCTTCCCATCTTTGGCTGTGAAAAGCCTAATTGTTATTATCATTATTCAAAAATGCGAGCCACCCTCAATGAAGACGATAATCATAAAAAAAACATGAGGCGAGGTAAACAAGTGGCACCCTCACTGCTAGAAATTTCAGCGGCTGATAACTGACTTTTACCGCCTCTCTTGCCTGGAAGTGATGGGAAGGAAAGAAAAAAAAAAAAAGAAAAGAAAAAGAACGCCGAAGCAGTGCAAAGAATTGGATCCAGTTATTTATTGATTACACACAAAGCACTTCTAAAGCTTCTAGGTCTATTCACTGTGGCGGGAGTAGATAACTGCATTCGAGCAGGCTCGCACTCCGCTAACTTGCAGAGGGCGACACCCAGCACCTAGCTAAACCCTAAGCCCCCGATTCATCGATAATTAATGGGGATGTTGGCGCTAATCCGGTTGGAGATGACTTTTTTCCAGCCTGCCACATCAATGGAATAATCAAGGGCCTAAAACCCAGGCCTTTGCTCCCCATTACCTCAGGCAAAAGAATTCCTGAAAGCATGCCTGGAGGGCACCTGAATTATATACACCATTAGGAGAGAGAGGCTCTCAGCGATCCATACGAAACAACACTCTTGGCCAGCCCTCACTCCCTCTCCCTCTCCAACTGTTCTGGCAGAAGGAGATACATATGCACACATTTTGAAGGCTTTCTAATGAACCTCGTGTGAAAGCAGAGGTGACGCTATGGAGGGTGGGGGAGGGATAAAACAAGAGCTTGCTTTTCATAGACGGTGCGATTCTGATGCAAACGCCACCCACTGCACATTAATAATGCACATATGCATGTGAAGCTGGTGGTGGGGTTGGGCTACTGTAACACCACCAAAAGGTCAAGAGTCAGATTCAGGCGATAGTGCGATTCAAATCCTCACATCTGAGAGCGGGAACTTTTTCTTGATAAACATAAACAATTAATGAAATCAACTGTTTCAGCACAACATTAATACAACCCCCACCCCACCCCACAAACAGACACTGTTCCCCTCACACCGAGCTCCTAGAGCTCTCTGTCTAAAAACACACTCACATTGTAAGCTTCAGTTACATCATTAGCCCGGGACAAACGCAGCCTGAGCTTAACAAGTGAGTTATTTTTCTGCCTACTGTTTCAGGGCTAAAATACACCCACCCGTCTGTCTCTCTGTTTCTTTTCCTCTCTACGTCTCTCTGCCTGGTGGAAAAGAGGGGTGAGCCGAGCCGAGGCCCTGTAATCTAAGACCAGATTTTCATTGGAAGCAAATGCTTTCAATCCGTTGTAAAGACCGGCTCATGTTCAGCAAAGCCTACAATAACAAACCTAGGGGCTTGTCCCATGCGAGTTGGGAAAACAGAAGCAAACGGCCGGAGTACCAGCTCAGAGCATGAGTGGGTGAGTGGGTGAGTGAGTGAGTATGCATGCAAGTAAGAGAGGGCGAGCAGGCAGGCTCAGGAAGAGGTGAGAAATCGTGAGAAGCATGGAGAGAAGGGGGGAAAAGAGAAGGGGAAACGAGGGAGAGAGAAAACACAAAGCAGACAGAGAAAGCCCAGAATAAGTAATAAACGTGTGGATGTTCAGAGAAAACTGTCACCAGAAATGACATGATTCTGTGTGCGTTGTCTGCCCTCTTTTCTAACACATAATCTCATCTAAACTGAACCCTCTTGGACCATAAGGCTTCGTCTTGATATCGTATCATGTTGTACGTTATTATATACTACTGTATGTGTTTTTATCTTTAACCTTTGTATAACAGGGATCACTGAGTGCATTGCTCTCCGCTAATCGAACCGTAACCTTCCGGACACAAGCCTGCTCTCTAACCTTTAGGCTGCCACTGCACCATATGGTACAATATCATACTGCACTACATCAGCCATATTTTAAAGTACTGCATCATATCTATTGATATATGGTGAATAAAATGGTAGGCAAGCTGCATTTACAATCTATACAGCTCTTAATTATGACTTTACAGAATATAGAACAACCCCAAAGACCTCTAGCTAATCAATAATTAATCACATACCAAAATGATGCATAATGTGAGAGAAGTATGCTGAATTACATCTCTGCCCATATTCTATCTCTCTCATGTCATTGAACCATGTCAAAAGAACACAGAAACACTACTTGTGTTCATGTCTGATACACAAAAGATCTTCTCACAACATTTATAGAAAATGAATGATAAGGAAACAATTGATCCCTATTTTACAGACAGTTTTTGTCACCTATAACCGAAGCCCTAAGCCAGAGAGGGAACCCCTAACCCTCTCAATATTCCTTTCTTTCCTCTCCTTTCCCAATACTTCTAAGCAGGTCTGACCTATACCCAGAGGGGGGAGAAGGAGGAGGGCTGGAGAAGGGCCGTCAATTTTATTGGCATTTCCATTTTCACTGCAATTTGATACCAATCACCTCTGCCAGGTCTGGGGCTAATTTCTGCTTTGCTTTAGCCCCAGCAAGCAAGGGAAAGAGCGCGAGGTGGGAGGACAAGAAAGAGAAAGACTGTGGGAGAGAGGAAGAGTGAAGCAGGAAAGGTGTCGAAACTGTGTCTGGCAGCCATGTTGGGGAAATGTCAATGGTGTTACCTCAGTTTTTGAGAGAGAGAGAGAGAGAGAGAGAGAAAGAGAGAAAGAGAGAGAGAGAGAGAGAAGTAGGGTAAAACAGGGAAAGAAAGCGAATGAGAGATAGTGAAAGAGGATAAGAAGAGAGGGAGAGGAGGAACGGATGTGGAATATTCAGTGAGAGCAGAGAAGAGAGAACAAAAAACACTCCCACTGAAGGGGGCAATGAAGGACGAGGAAATAATGGATAGGAGAGGGAAGAGATGCTGTGTGGCAGACTGGAGTTAATCAATTGGAAAAAAAAAAACAGATATAGGACAGTCAGTCAGGCCATCTCTACTGTAATGCAGATAATTATTTTCTCTATTTTGGCCCCTAAAAACATGCAATATGTAGCCTTCTTATGCAGTTGGAGCATCTTTTAAATTCTTCTGACAGAACGTGTTTTGGTTTGAAGAGAATAATCGATGGGTACGAGCCACTGATGTCTATTGCACTTAAAGCTGTTGGCTTATACGTATTGGGCATACTTATGTATACTTGAATGTTTGTACTATTTTATAGTTTCAGTGTGGATCACTAGTATGCTTGAATGGGCAGAAATCTTTCAACATGCAAGCAGCAATTTCTAACGTATCTGCATGCGCAAGTGTAAACATGGCTTCTCACATGGCGTCACAGTCAGTTCGTCGTTCAGCCAACAAGCCCTTCACTCGGTCAGTCAGGAAGTTGTCCACTCAGTCAGCCAGTAGACTATCTAGTCAGTAAGCTAGTCAGTCTATAAAGTCACCAAGTCAGTTGGCCAGTAAGTCAGTCATAAAGCGACCTTGTCAGTCAGCCGGTTAGCCAGTCCGCCAATGAACGAGTCAGTCAGCCTCCATACAGAGGCTGCCAGGCTCATTAAGAGCATCAGCAGGCTGTAACCCTGGGCTGCATACATACAGCGTGGGGCAGCTAGGCTAGCAGGTTCCAGTCTCCCCACGAGGAAAAGCCACAGGCACAACTCTGGGCCTGGCCCCCTGATCGGCCATGACAACATCTTTGCAACTAGTTAGAGGAGGGGCTGGGAGAGGGAGAGGGGTGAATCAATGCAGGACGGTGGGGGTGCATGTTCATGTGTGAAGAATGCATGCATGCATGGATGTGCATTCGTCTGTACGTGTGTGTCTATCTCTGTCTTTCTTTATGCATGTGTGTTTCCACCCACAGAAGCTCTGAATGTCGTGTGTGTGTGTGTGGCAATTAGGGAGCAGGCCAGTGACTGGAAGGAGCCAGGGGCAGTTGAAATGCCCCGGGGCCAACCAAGGGAAGGAATATTTTATTAGTCCCCTCACACGCTGTATACACAAATACACACTCGCGCACACATATACACACACACACACACACACACACACTGTGAGCAAACAGATAATGACGTAAAAACTAGGTTAGCTTTCTTCATGCATTTTCACTAGCTTCGTTAGCATTAGCTAAACAGACACTTACTTCTATGCTCATTCAGCTTCGATGGCTTTTATTTAAGCCTTTCCGCCACTTCATGTTTCATTCCTGCCTTCCTCCCCTTCCTACTTCATTACTTTTCTCTCTCCTCTTTCTCGCTGTCTGCTGGAGTGTGAGGTTGGAAAGGAGGATATTTGCACAGTGTTGGGGATATAAGATGAGGCATTGTTATCTTTCTTCACAGTAGGAATAAAGTTTTCTAGTATTATAAATCAAACAGACAGCGGTAAATTATATTTCACTAATTAAATGTGGTTAAAAATTGAGGTAAAGTGGGATAACATTGTTTGATATCCTCAGTCTTGATGTTTTCCATCTACCTCTTCAACTAGTGGGTACTAACGATTCTGTCTCTCTCTCTCTCCGGTGTCTTTATCACTTCTCTACATCTCTCTGTCTCAAGGCATACCCTGACATTATCAAGCAGTATCTAGGCTAATCTGTTATGATCTGATTATGAACCATCTCTCAGCGTAAGACCGAGATTGGTACTACCTGCCCCCTCTGCGCGGGCACACGTGCCATTCGGAGGTGTCAGCCATTTTTCTGCTGCCTGGCAAATTAACAGCCGCGGATTCACCAGTCAGTCATCTGCGAACAGCGATCTTGTCAGACGCGTCGCTTCTAGCGCAACGCAAGAGAATAATGACATTTAGCTTTCTAATAATTTCTTCATAGAAGCACCGCTGAGTTGAGGAATAAGGGTTATGAATATTAGCTTTGTGCCAGATGTCATGAGTGGGAACCTGTGTGAGGAATCATTCACAGATGGCTAAACGTTTTTGGAGGACACTGTGAGATGTTTTTGCAAGGTTTTATAGGCCATGGATGGACTGAGGGAGAAGAAATGGAGACAGGTCTTTTGAGTTTATGACAGCGCATTTATTCTATGGGCTATTTGTTGCAAGAGAGAGAGAGTGAGGGAGAGAGTGTGTGTCTTTCACTGTGAGTGCGAGTGACCTGGAGCTGATCTCTCATGGGCCACTCCTAGAGTTTCACACCCCAGAAAGCTCACATGACCCTGGGTTGGCTGCCCAGGCAAGGCCCAGGCCTCAGGGACCTGCTATCCCGTTCCACATGGGATACACACATCTCATATTGGCAGGCGAGAAATTCATACATACACACACACACCCAAAACATGATACATAAAGCCCGCACACATGCCGATGTACATTCACTAAAGTGCTCTCCCTCTCACTCCTTTTCTCTCTGACTCTCACACACACACACACACACATACATTACATTCCCAGAAATCCTCAGAGAGGTAAAGAAGGGCTCGCAAGAGGGAGGGAGAAAAGAAAAAAAGTGGCGTTTATTGTATTCAGGCCATTCATAAGCTCTAGAGTTGGGGAGGGGGAGTACAGGGGGGGTTGCAGGCAGTGGGGGGTTCCCTTTGCATGTCTCTGCAGGCCCCTCCCACCTCCAAATATTCTGAACATGCAGGAATTCCTTGCAACACAATTCCCGACTAGGGGCACATTTTCAAAAGCGTTTCTCCTTTTACTGCATCAAAAACAGACACACACTTGAACACACTCACATGCACGCATTTCTTAGGATCTTCCACGAGGCAACTTTCCAATAATGACGACCAAAGTATTCTAAACCAAAACACACACACACACACACACACTTACTTCAATACAAAACACTCTCTGTGACCAATGCTGTTTTGCCTCCCTTTTATTCCCGAGGAGGAGGAGAGACAGAGAGAAATCCCCTTGACTATTCCGCGGATAATGACATGCGCTGTCGACAAAACAATATGGCTAGTCTAGACTTCGCTTCCTGCCTTTGCCAGAGAGACAGATCTTTGCTCAAAACTTCAGCCAACGCATTTGGATCATATCACTCTGAAGCATAGATTAATCTTTGTTGAACATACACTGGACACAACATAATGAATAAATAGATTAGGTAGAGAGAGAAAGTTGTCATTATTACAAAAGAAAAAAATGGGGCTTGCCAGGTAAACAATCAGGGGAGAGCTAAGTAATTGCTTCCTGTAATCAAAGACAATTACATCCAAGTAATTACAGTAAATAACGAGTGCTTTGCAATAACAAAGCCAGTTACTTTGAATGATGACAGTTTTGTGGATCAGCGCTGACAGATCCAATAATGGCAGTAACTGGTGAGTCATTTACAAGGGTTATTTGTGATTAAAGCCCACTGGAGACTTCTTGTTGTGAGAAACCGAGCAAAGTTTGGAGCAATTATTTCATTTGTGGTCATCTGATGAGGAGGGGATCAGGAAGCCAGAGACAGGGAATGTGTTTAACTAACAACAAAAGAAGGGAAAAAAACAAAAACAAAGGGGCAGTTATCATACTTAAGAGTTAATTAAAGGCATTTGTCAAAGCCTCAGGTCCATGTGAGTTATGTGGCTTTTGCTGGAGTGGTTAGTGCCTTGTGCTTGTTTTTCCATGTGTTTCATATTCACATGCGTGCAGGTGACACTGTACACGCGTACAGATACAGATACAAGATATATTGATTTGATAAATCAATTAGTCAGTCTACAAACTGACAACATTCACTGTCTCAAGCTACTCAGATGTGCTGCTTAGTTTTTAATGTTTGTAAAGTGAATCACATTGGGCTCTGGGAAATTTGTTTTATGACAACGTTTTGTAATATTTGTATGATATATAGACCTGTGTTAATGGTCATTGTCTCTGTGAAAGTGTTCCTGTATTTCTGTGTGTTCTGGCTGAGGCCCATCCACTGTTGGCTGTGAGAGAGAGTGGGGGGGGGGGGATCAGGCCTGTTGACATAGCCATAGGTGATGGCAAAAATGTCAGTGTAAATGTGACTGCTCTCTCTGTGCCATTTTCCCGTAAAGGGTCATCACCACAGGCTGCCTGACACGCTGGAAACTGCCTCAAGCACGGGGCACCGACACGACATTAAACTGCAGTATGCCTCCACGCACAGAAACACACACACACACACACACACACACACACACACACACACACACACACACACACACACAGTGACTGCCTTTTATTCCCACTTCCAGATCAGTCGAGAGAGAAAGAATGAGGGAGAAAGAGACAGACGGTACAAGCTAAAATGAAAGTGTAGGGCGATGAATTCACCCTTTCATGTTGAGCACTTTTGCTGTGTAACTATTGATTTTTCCCCTCTTGCCTTTGTGTTGCCGTTTTCTTTTTTTCTAACCTGAAGACAGAAGGCCAGACTCTGGGCTCACAGATTCTTCGCCTCAGTGAAGGGAAGTCCTCAGACACACACACACACACACACACAAAAGGTAAGATTCCTGAAATCGTGCCTCTTTTGCTGCTTTCTCACTCTTAACTCGCACTCTCTCAATTGTTTCGCTGCCTCTCAGATGGCTTTTGACACCTTCGACTCACCAAGCTTCAGTCAAACTCAGCTCACAACAAACGCACAGAGAGAGAGAGAGGGAGAGGGAGAGGGAGAGGGAGAGTCAAATGGACTATGGAAGACTGGGGGAAGGGATGGTAGCGAGGACAAGGACTATAACAAAAGCTAAGAGCACTTAACAGCACAATGGCACGGCAGTCCTTTCCAAAAGTCAGCTGATGTGCTGAAGGGCGTTCAAAAGTCCTTCAGTGTAGACATGGGACAAAAAGAGGGAACCTTCAGCTAAACCAAAGGGAAACATCCTTTTTAAACTTTGTGATGGACTAACAACACATTCAACGACTAACATTCAGTAAGAATGTATATTTTCAGCACAAGATTTACTCATAGAAGTCCTTTAATAAACCAAGATATCCTTTTCAATAAACTCAAACTGTAAATACATCTTTTCTTAGCATAAAGGTATCAAGTATCAAGGTATCATTTTTAGCCAACATGAATTTACTGAAAATAAATCCTTTCAAATGATCTCATCTCTTCCGATGAGCTAAATTTTGTGAAATTATATCTTGCAGCATGACCTTGTTTAACTTCAACCAACCTATCAAAACCACCAGTTTAATGAACTAAAATTAAGTGGAAATGTATCATTTCAGTACCAACAATCAGTCTGTTTCGTCTGTAATCATGCCTTCATGTTTGGGGTGTAGTTCCATTAACCAAACTAAAGTTTCCCAGTTTATCTTTCAGAGCTAGTGTGTACATCTCTCGCCTGTGTGTGCATTTTTCCACATGGTAACTATCTGAATGACACAGCCTCTGATAAACACTTTTAATGCACAAGGATTTTCCCACTCATGCTAACCTATCAGCGCCAGCCAAACTGCAGTATGTAGTTAGATAATACAGGCACGCTAACCCTGCGGTGGCACAGGCTAATAATAGCGCATTAGCTTCCAGTGAGTTTTTTTGGAATAACAGAAGGTTTTAGTACTATGAAGGAGTATAATATGGTCTGCACCCACAAGCTCAGGTTACTGAAGGGGTGGTTAGGAAAACAGGATAAGTCATTATCAGAGCAACAACCTACTCTATTTAAATACTTTTGGTTGTTGAGTTGTTGCATTTACATTTTAGGGTTTTAGCTGTGTGGCATTTTCATTATAGGATGCCCTCTTTCAGACTCCTTCTTCAAGCCTGGATCGAGGATTTCCACACTTCTGATATCAACAAAACTCCACTGTTGCACAGGCTGAAGTATTGAATTCACCCTATAGATTCTGCCTCCAACGTAATGCTGCGCCTCCACTTCCTCCTCCTTGTCAATGTGTCCTTGATAGGCACAGGATGTGGTGTTGTGGGGATGTGGGGGATTTGT
The DNA here is from genome assembly GCF_043641665.1 of Enoplosus armatus. NCBI lineage: Eukaryota > Metazoa > Chordata > Actinopteri > Centrarchiformes > Enoplosidae > Enoplosus > Enoplosus armatus. The sequence continues at coordinate 4,999,534 of NC_092191.1, read as the reverse complement.
AGTCCTATCAGCCTCCCCATACGTGGCCCTGATAAGGCTTTCGGGACAGAGGAAGAGGAAGTGAGTGGGTTTATAGCAGGCCTACTTCCTGTGGAGCATGGGCCCATGTGGACGGGAGTGATATGCCCCCCGTGGACGCCAGTGCTCTCGCCACACAGTCCCACCGAGTCACTTCCTGAAAGAGGCAGCCCTCTCTGGGGGTGACTTCCTGTAAAAGTATGACCTCTCTGCCACTAAAGAGAATCTCAGTGGAACAAAGACCTGGGACTACCTATGGGAGCTATTGTGTACAATACATATATATATATACATATGCAGAGTGTGTGTGTGTGTGTGTGTGTGTGTGTGTGTTTTTAACATTCAGGCCTTTACTCCAAAGGTTATCACTAGTGAGCATCTCGGCCCCCAGTCCCTGCTCATCTCTTTGAGTTTCACTGGCTCGGAGCGAGAAGGGACGATCGGGTTACATCCAAATGTGTATGTTCATGAGTGTGTGTACGGCAAGTGGCATGCCTTGTGTTGCTCTGCAAACACACAAAGTAAACGCCGATGCTGCCCTCTAGCCCACCCTGCTGCTCTTCTGTTTACCTATAGGTATTTGTTATCTAGCCCTCTCTTTCCTCTTTCTCTCTAAACCCTTAGAAAAGCTTGCTGAGGTCTTTATCTCTCACTAAAATCCCTATAGCAGGTATCCATGTCAAAAGGACCAGGGGGTGGTAGGCCTCAGGGGGGGGGGGCAGCATGTTTGGTCTGGGTCAGCCCCGGGTCAAGCCTTGGCCCAGTTGACACACATTAAATCCACCCTTTACCTCCAACATCCTGTATCCCAGGTTACCTGGACTCAAAACACACCCAGTAACTTCAAATGTGGTATTTTACATCTTTACGCTTTTAACTCATTATCACCTAAACTGAAAGAGAATATTTGAACAAGTAGGTCTTCAGCATCACTTAAAGACCATAAAAGGTAGTAAATGGTCTGATTGTTTACTGCAGGGATCAAATCTGTGGCTAAATCACACAATAAAAAGATTACCAATGCAGGAGATCTGATGTTATTTGCACTTTCACTTTTAAATGAGTGAGCACCTGTGTAAAAGTCAGGTTTGAATGTTAGAAGCAAAGAGAGTTGCATGTGTCATATCAGGGTTATAAAAAATAAGCCCCAACAAAAATGAAAGTACCCATATTCAGTGATATAAAAAAAATCCACAGTGATGCAGGTTTTGACCAAAAATGGCACTTCTGCTGGTGTTTTCCTGGCATGAAATTGGCTTTGTGTGGGTGTCGTTTGGAGAGCCGGCTGGTAAATTCTCCCGTTCTTTTGTTAGAAAAGGGGGGGCTCCATGCATAATGGTCTTAGCCAGGGAGGTCTGGAACTGTGTCCATAAATTGAATTATTTCAATTTGAAGGAGAGAGAGTGAGAGAGTGAGAGAATAATGGAGAGTGGCTGTGTGAGTGTGTGTGTGTGTGTGTGTGTGTGTGATTTACATGTGAACATATGCATGTGTGTTGACAGAGAGAGACTCATTTTTATTCTTCTACAGGGCTCACATTTACAAGTGAGAATATAAACCAAGTTGCAGGAGATTACAGAAGAGGCCACATGTTACCTTGCAGCTGGAAGCTATAGTGGATAAAAAAGGCCGCTGGTTAAGACCACAGCAACAACTTCCTGTCTGACAATTACAGTGTCAGTATGACGTATGTTTCTATTCTTAAGAAGGGATCAACTGTACAAAATAAAAACTAATTCTGTGACTTTTTAGGGACAGTAAAACACCTTCACAGGCTTGACAGTTTGTCTTAGATGTGTTTAAAAATGACATTTGCGTGATAATGTTCTTTCTAAAACTCTTCCTGAACCCCTCAATCATATCCACATGTTGAGATAAAGCCATCTCCTGCGCCATGAATGCTGAAACAACAGATATGTGAGTGCGTTTGTGTGTATATGTGTGTATGTTTGTGTGTTGGGGGTAGGGTGAAAATATTCCTGACACAATATAATCGGCAGGGGACCATATGGCAAACTGGCAGCAAGCTATTTATCCTTATCCTCTTTGGAGGCTAAAATTAGCACTTCGCTGTTTGTAGCTTTAAGCTGGACTCCAACCACTGTGATAGGGCTAATAATAAGGAAAAACCGCCCAGCTGGCACAACTACTCCGCCTCCTTGTTCTGTTTTCTGTCGTTTTCTCTCTCTGTCTAACTTTCTGTCCACTTCTCTCTGCCTCTTTTCCTCTTTCAAACTCTCCACGTAAAACACACCAATCTGACCGAACTGCCCTCCCAGACCATGTTAATCTGACCATTAGGCATTGTATTAATATCACATAAGTGTTGCTTGAGCCAGGTTCCCCTATAAGCCCATGTGTCAGGAAAGCCAGGATTTCCTGAACACGGACCCCCTCGGCTAGCTTAAGAGCGTAGGATGATGGGGCTAATCTCTTTATCAAAAGCTTAAATAAACGTTGGTGCTCTGTGCATGTGTTTGTGTATGTGTGTGAGTTGCTTATTTGTGTGTGTGCCAAGGGGCCAAACAATGCTTCTCCACTGAACAAAGTGCTAATACCCTGTCTCTTTGCTCTCCCCCTCCCTCCTCCATTCCTTCTCCTCTCATTCTCCCTCCATACAAGTGAATGCCCAACTACAGTATGTCTATTTTATATCCAGTTAAAATCAATAGTCTGAAAAAAGAGAATTAATTGAAGCTTTTTCCTGTACAGCAGGAAAGCTGGTCACTCCTGTCATCCACTGTCAGAGGTGATCGTCTGAATTCTCCAGCCTGCTATCAGGGTTTTCCCTGAAAAGTTAACATCTATCTGATCAGAGGCCTCCTGGGCCCAGAGCTCAGCTCCTCTTCAAGGGAGGAGGAGGAGGAGGAGGAGGAGGGAGGCACAGTCAGCGGCGAGAGAAATGGAAAGACAGAAAGAGGAGAGAGAGTTTAAGGTTGTTTTATCGGCCAGATGTAATGCGTTGTGACACGTCAGTGATGAGTCGCTGTGATTCCCTATGAACCTGTTCTGGCCACGATTAAGAACCAGGGCATTTTCTGTCTGTGAGAGAGCTTGTGTGTGTGTGTGTGTGTGTGTGTGTGTGTGTGTGTGTGTGTGTGTGTCTGTGGGTATCATGCATGTGTGTCCCCGTGTGATTCCAGGCAATTTGCAGCTGAATTGAAAACAAACAAAATAAGGAGCGCAAACTGGTCCAAATTTGTCACCATTCTGCACCATGACAAGTTTCCCATGGCAAGAACACAAGACCCTCCACACAAATAATTTCACAAGTGAATGAGCCTGCTTCAACTTCCTACCCTTTTGTCATTTGCATGACAAGTGCATTACCACATTTCAACTTGTTTACATTTGCAAATCAAAGCTAAAGAACTTCCTCCCAAAAGGAGATATCCAGTAATTTGACAAAAGTGGCATCTTCTTTCAGGACATGATTACATGAGAATGTTGCAAATTATGGTGCTTCATACAGAAATAAACCTGAATGGAGTCCTCAGATGACACTTTTCAAACAATATCTTGACTTTAGAGGCGCTGAATGAAAACATCTTCATGTTCAAATGTACAAATCATGTGTGGAAAAGATCTCCTCTTATCCTAATTTTCACTTCCTGCACGCAGACAAACGTTGGTGATAAAATTGAAAAACAAAACTAGTCTTTACCACGTTTACACGTTTAACTTTTCTTGTCGTAATCTCTCCACCCCAACACACAGTGAGACCTCTACAAGGCAAAGACTGTGTGTAAATAGTATCTTTTAGCAAACACCAGTAATTAGATATAGGCATTTGGCATTCACGCCAGTCGCAAATTAAAGAAGAGCGCTTCCTGTAAACAGACAGTGAGAATGTGTCTACATCATTAGCGTGCCACAATTATAACATGGGAGCGAAAGATACATTTCCCTCCCGCTTGCTCTCCCTCACTGAAGCAAATGAAGTAGAACCTCTTTTCTTTTTTTTTCTTTCAAATGAATGGCTGTTGGACTCTTTCTTGGAGCAGCAGCAAACTACACGGTGTGATCCAAGTGCATTTATGGGTAAAATAAGGAAGATAAAAAAAAAGGCAACACATGAAACTTTGTAAGAAATAACAGGCATTGATGATACCAATGTTTTCATTTGAAAGACCTTCTGAACAGAACTCAACCTACGTGGGCACAAAGACTGAGACAAGCTGACAGAGAGAAGCTATTTCGTGAGCATGCATGTCATGAATGAATATGTATTTCATGTAAATTGTGCACACAAGGCATATTGTAATGTTCTGGGCTAGACTTTGCATTTCTTCGGTCATGCAAACATGCCCACATGTAACCAACAGACGGAGAGAGACAGACTGAATGAATGCAGGAGGGATTTAAAGTAACAGAGAGACAGGGGGAAACATTTTATTCACCTTCAAAATGTGCACAGCACACATTCCCCTGAATTTTATTATAGAAATTGAAAAAACAATGACGTAGTGAGAGCAAAAGGCATATAGAGAGAAGACAAGAGACGGAGGCTATGAGAGAAAATAGAGATAATATGTGCAGATATGAGGCTCACATGATGATGTGTACACATGCTCAGCAACAAACAGCAGATAAACCCCAAAGTCAAACAGTCAAATAACCGTTTATTACACCATATCAAACAGTTTTATGACTATTACCTTCTCACAGCCGAGATATTCGCTCTCGAAGCCAATAAAACACAAGTTAGTGAACCTGATTGACAAAGCAGAAGCTCGTTTCATGTGTGAAGGGAGGCGGAGGAGAGGAGAGGAGTTTGTTGAGGAAGTCACTTTGTTTACTTGTATTTCTGACTCTTTCTTCCACACGACCCCGGTGGCCTGCTGACACCAGCCATAATCCTAAAAGCAAACTGACCCCTCGCTGTGGGAACCTGATACAATTTCCTCTTTTTGAAGAGGGGCAAACTCAGGCCACTCTGAGTTTGCTTATTGCCGACGAGGCAATAAAAAGTCATTGAGGGCTATCATTTTCTTGCGAGGCGAGTCACTACATGTTGGCTGACGCGTCGGCCGCCGCGATAGAACGAGGTCGTAAAGATCTCAGCGAATCTGAGAGAGGGAGGTCGTGATTGGACACTGAAAGGACAAACATCTCTTGTCCCAGGTAACCACAGATAATAATGTTTGAGTTGCAGTAAATCCAGTTGAGGCAGAATAAACATTCCTACCGGCAACGCTGAGTCGTCGTGGGATGTTTTCTGAAGGTGTTTTGAGACGCAATTACCCTTTATGCCTTTCAAATATTGATTTTCATAAACAGCATGCAAACTGAAAGTGCTCTTGTGACCCTGCAGATATTAAACAGTTTCTTTTAACACGCGCTTACACACACATAGCGAGCTTAAGATGGCCCGGCCACAACTCTTTCACCTCTGAACTGGCAGAGGAGATATTGCTGTTTGCTAGCAGCGATGCATACGCCTCGATAGACTCCCAAACAACACTCAGCAGCACTTAACACACTCATCAGGGATAACTGCTCATGGACACACTGCTCCAGTCAGCATCAAAATATTTTCACAGTATTCACTCTGAGATTCTTTTCCTTCCTCTTTATCTGACGCTCTCATTCTGTTGTTTCTTTCTGTCCTTTTCTTTCATTTCCCTCGTCTTCCTCTCTCTTTTTTTCTCCGTGTTCACACTCGGAGAATATCAAAGAGAGATTTGTGTTTGTGTCTGCCAGCTACTGTACTTACACACACACACACACACACCTCCAGTAATACAGACTGCAGACTAATCAAGGGAACCACATACCTTTTATCTACCCACGGAGCCTCACATTTAAACAGATTACCAGGGAAGCTGGACACCAGTAAGACAATTACCGGACTGAGGATCTTTCTCTCTAACGTCTAGACAATGTCTAGACAACCTGCACACAAAACTGTCTCTTTAAGCTTTCTATAGTCCTACTTGCAGATTCATGCATTTTTAATAATTCAACATAATTATCACTTCTTGTTTTGATATGCGCTCAAATGATTGCTTTTCATAAATTCAACATTACAACACTGCTGTGTTTAAGTGTGGAAGAAACTGCAAGCTGTCAAATTCATACTTTCAGAGTTGTCATTGTATGTGAGCCAATGTAACCAATTCACATTCCTATGTTTTTACAGTATTTACTCACTTATTAAAGCGCAACTAATTATCTTGAAAATGTTCAAGAGCAGCTAAAGGCTACTGGGAGAGAAAAGCCATTCAGGGAGGGGAATACACACACTCCACATAGACACACACACACACACAGTTCTCTCTTCCAGTCTACTGGACAATCGGACCAATTAATCGGTGACTTTGAGTTGGCCACATGAAGCCGAGTGATTGGATGAGCCGGATCTGGCTGCTGATTGCCTGGCACCCCTGTCCATGTCCCCGTTTGCTCGCCCCGGCCCTGGAGACCGGCCAATGAGGAGACAGAGAGCAACAGCTCCTCTGTGGCCTGACCTTGTTGGAGGGCACAGAGGTTGGATGGGTGGATGGACGGATGACAGCATCAGGAATATTCCAGCCTGATCGATGGGGATTCACAGCCAGCGGAGGTTATACACAGTGATTCAGAATGACTGGGATGAAGCTGTGTTAGCACATGATATTCAAATGTATATCAAAACAGGAAAGCCGGCTATCCAAATGTTTTTAGAGCCACATCCTGAAGAAGGGGCAGGCCTGGTACCATATCCTCCACCAGGATGGTACCAGCTGGGAATCGAACAGGGGAAGCCATTACGACATTTATATACAGTATATTCCCCGTCTATATTAGACTATTAACTACACATATTAGACTAATACGTGCACACAGTTCAGGTCAGTCAAAAAGCAAATATCAGCATACATTTCGTGTTGGAGCACTCCTCCAACTACACCAGCCAAAGAAGAAAAACCTCAGAGCTAGATATCAGACCAACAACCAGAAATCTCAGGCCACTACTCAGACACTAGAAATGTATGCAGACGCTAACACATAGCCTTACAGGGAGATATTTGCCTTGGCGCGGCACACTGTACTTTTTACAAACGGTCTGGGTAATTGGTGATACATATCTAATATCGCCAGTCATCGCCTCACTCCCTGGATGTTTCTGACAAGCAGAGAGGGAAACCCTGTAGCTTTCAAAAACAGAGCAAACACTCTGCTCCGCTCAACTCGCATCCACATCGCTGCAGCTGCCCGATTCAGTGCCTGAATGTTATTCTGTTTCCCTCGCACACCAGGCCATCGGAGAAGCCAAGGGGTGTCCTTACAAATTCACACAGGCAAAGAGGAGTACTTTATACTGGGAGAAAAAGAGAAGGCCCGCTCATGTCCGTGAGGGACCCCCCCTCAATCGCAAGCATATATGATCTGTTGGCTTTTCCTCTGCCCTTCGAGCATTACTCTTCACAGAAAAGCATGATCCAAGGCAACAACAGCTACAATGAGGCTTCTCAAGAGGGCTTCTGGGTATTAAACAAAGGGGCCTGTTGGTAGGAACTAGCTAGCAAACAGCTGGGCTAATAGAGTGGGACTAATTAACTACAGGGCCGCTCTCTGACTCTCCCTGTCGAAGCTTGTGGATGTTTACAAAGACCTCCCAGAGAAAGGGAGGAGAAAAATAAGCGGCTTTCTTCTTTGTCTGCTCTTTTAGTGAGAGAGGAGACACCCAGGACTGATTTTAATGACATGTGTGAAGCAAATGTGATCCTCCCTCCATTTTTTTTCTGACTGCCAATGGAATTCAGTGCTAAAAAAAATACCACCAGCACTGTGGTCAAAGCGTAAACACCCATAAGAACTCAGCATGTGAGCATTGTCACCACATGCTAAAATATAAAAGTTTTTTTTATAATTGCTCACATTCTCACTGTGAGACTGAGAAATCACTGCAAAACACCTGCTGATGAAAAAGACTTATCATTAAATATCTCATTTTTATCTTCTCCTGCAATCGAGTCCAACATCATGCGCGTGGAGACCTCTGATCTTACATAATGCGGAGACCTCGTCACAATTCCTGCAGCTCTTGGGTGAATGCTACATTTCCGGGTGGAGATGGGGATTTTTATGCCAGTGGGTAGTGAACCGTTCAAAGAAGAGGGCAGAGCGGATCATGTGTTTGTCTCCGGAATAGCCTCGGAAAAAAGGCTGAGAGATGAGACTGGTGTTCACTGGTTAAAGGCCCTCGACCATCCAGCATCGTTCCTCTGAGCTGTTTCGCACTGCTGGAGGGGGAGGATGGGAGAAAGAAGGGGGCAAAAGATAGAGAGACAAACAGGGAGGAATTGAAGAAAGACTGAGTGCAAGATGAGGTGTAGAAGGAGAGTAAGAGGGAGGCTTGATAGAATGAGGAGAAGGAGTAAAGGGGGCAGATTGAAGGATAGATGAGAGAGAGAAGGAGAGAATGAGTAACAGAGAGAAAGATGGCCATTAGCTGTGTCGCTCTACAGGCAGAGAGGAAGAAAATGAAGAAAGTGGAAGAGAGAGACAGAGAGGGAAAGGTCAGTGAGAAAGCAATCTGTTAAAGGTAGAAGAGAGAGAGAGGTGGGGGGAGTACGAGAATGAAACATGAAGAAATGGGAGGAGGAAATAAGGAAAGAGGTAAGAGAAAGAAAGAGTGCAGAGAGAGGAGTGAAGATAAGGAAGAGAAGCAGGGAAGGTGAGACAGATGATAAAAAAGAGAAGAGAAGACGAGAAAAGGGGACAGTGAAAGATAAACAAGTGAGAAAGATGCAGCAAAAAGAATAAAAATGAGAGAGGAAAACAAAGAGGAAAAACAGAGATGTGAAAAATGGAAGAGAGAAAGATGAGGGAGAAGACGAGAGCGAAAGGAACAAAGAGAGGTGAGATAAAGGGAAAGAAGAAGGATAAACAAAGGTAGTGTTTTAGAGCGAGTGGGAGGCATGGAAGAAAAAACGGGGAGGAGAGAGAGAAAAGCACGGAGGGTTCACAAGGAGAGAGAAACCGACTGAGAAATGAAATGAAAGAGGGAGACGCGAGAGTAGGTGGGAGACAAGGGAAAACTGGAGAAGAGAGGGAGGATGTAAAGATGAAAGAGCGAGAAAGAGGGAGGAGAGACAGCAGGGTGAAACTGTCGGGGAGAGAGTGAGCAAAGTGCCAAACAGATAAATAACCAGCTTACTGGGATTACCAAGTGACTGACACACAATTTGCCAGAGCCAGTATGACGTGGCAGTGATAGCTCTTAACCCATATAAACCTGAAAGCAGTCCAAGATGTCCTCCGGTATTTACTGTTGTCACTGCGCCCTGATGCTCTACACACACTGTTTGTGTGTGTGTGTGTGTGTGTGTGTGTGTGTGTGTGTGTGTGTGTCTGTGCGTGCATGTGCGTGCATGTGTGTGTGTGTCCACATAAACACCACATGAACAAAGAAATCACACACATACATGAGAAATCAGTCTGCAGGCTTCAGAAAGATGTTGAAAGAGCTGTTTAATGCTAAATTTAAGAGAAATACACGACATGGCCAAAAGTATGTGGACACCTGAACATTATACCCACATGAAGGAAGAAGAAGGAACCTGGCTGCAGGGAGCAAGAGTCCATATATATTTTGGCCACATAAGTAAGTGGAATTATGATGTTATTCATTGTTGAAAATAGTTAATGAAAGTGTAAAAATAAATGATAACAATAGGAAAGTGACAATAAACCCATCTGTGTTTGCAGATGAAAAAGTATTTTAAGTATTATAATGTTACCAAGCTCTGTCTTCATTTGACGCTTATGGTAATGAAACTGAAAACAATAATGATTTCAGGTAACTTTACTACTTTGTACCGTCTCAGCAAACATGTTTCAGAACCCGCAGATAAATTGATACCTACATACATTCATACTGTTTAGCTCCCAACTCTCCTGTAACACTTCAAAGCACCTCAATGAACACACACACACACACGCATAACGTGCGCATGTACACACTACCCCACATTTTACCCTCTAATGAACTTCAACAACAAACAAAAACCTACAATATAGCCGGGGAGAGTCGGGGGTGGGGGGGTGGGGGGGGAGTGAAGAGGGAGATATGAGGAGAGAGAGACAGAGAGTGAGAGGAGGCGGGCCAACATAAGGAGTGGACCTATAATTGGAAAGATGTGAAAAATGATGTGTCAGTTTGGTCAATAGAGGGCAAAGGTCACAGAAGCAGGAGCCCAAACTCAGCACAGAGCACGCTCATTAGAGCGACCAATCAGATCTTGCCTGGCTGCTCCAGACCATTAGTCATCAGAGGTAGAGGCGCGCGCGCACACACACACACACACACACACACACACACACACACACACACACACACTATTGCTTTGTCTTCCCCTGTTTCACTGTAATTTCACTCTTTTTTTTTCATTCCCTTCAACATTATCTGTCTATTTTTATTTTTATCGCTACCCGTGTCTCACCTCTCGGTCCCTCAGCTCCTCCTTAATGACGAGCGAGAGAGGAAGACAAACACCATGCGTGAGAGAGAGAGAGAGTGTGTGAAAGACACAGAAAGAGAGAGGATGAGACAGAGTGTGAGACAGACAGAGAGACAAAGAGAGACAGAGTGTGTGTATGTGTTGACTATATAAATGGCTGCTCATTGGAGTGGAAGGCATGGCGGCGCTCGCTGCTCCCACCCAGGCTCTGCCTCCTGGCACTGGCAACCCTGCAAACTGCTCGCCTTGACATCGCCTTCAATAATATATGAAGTTGCTTTTTTGCCTACAGTTTGTTTGCAACGCTGCCCCACCACCACCACCACCACCCACACGCCTACTGCTGCCTCTCTCTCTCTCTCTCACACACACACACACACACATCCAGCCTCAGCAGAGTTGTCTGGTCCAGGAGGGAGTGTAGACTAACGTGTAAAAAAATAAACGTTCTATGAACATTTTACACATTTAGTTAACAATTCCTACCCAGCACATTTTAGTCTCAGTTCAAGCGCATAAGCTGTCAAAGACAACCTGCAGTAACTGTTGCAACCTTCACATCCATTTCTTCTTGAGAAGAGATATGACTAATCATCAATGTCAGAAAAACCTCTCAAATATGTCAGATTTTCATATTCTGTAAAAAAAAAAAAAAAATTGTATTCAATGATATCCACTGAGAAATCTGAAATGGTTTTATGGGCCTCGTAAAAGAGAATTCCTGGTGCAGGTGCATGCAATCCTTCAAACAACACTAAAACATCCCCATCTTATGACAAGGGGTTCATATGACAGCAGAAAATAAATCCTGGATCCTCAGAAAACTGAGAGCAGAAAGAGAGCAGAAAGGGACGCCTACTTGGCAGGGAGCTCTGCAAAGCTAAGTAGTCACACAGCACAGACAATATGAACTGTGTAATCTGGGGTGTAATGAAAGCACGAGGACACAAACACAACCAAATATGCTCAGATGTAAAGCAAAACTACATGCTAGAGTGTGAAACAAACAATTGCCAGGGTGGAACCATGTCTGCTCTGCCAATGTGCCGAGCAGGTCCAGAAGTGCTCTTATAGGGCCGACCGTGACCTCTGACCTCTCCTCTCCTTAGTAGCAGCAACTGTGAGCTGCTGCAAAAACGTAATCCCTCTTCAAACAGCCTGAATAAGCCTGTCAAACCTCATCTGAGCACATGATCAAGTTTCCCATCATGGACTTGATGTATATGATATAATCTAGCAGATGTAAAATACTCAGCACCTTGTCGTACACGTGTCCCTGTCCTCGCCTTCTCCTCCACCTGATTAATAAGGAAAAGATGCTCAGTCTCTTACCCTGTTCGCTGCTGTTGTCGCCGCTGTGTGATGTGTGTCCGCCGCTGGACGGCCCCGGCGTTCCTCCGGAGCGTGTGGACGCCGTGTCATCGTGATCTCTGTTCCAGGACGTCTGTCGCACAGAGAGGGAGAGGACAGAGACAGTCAGTTAATCAGTTAAAGTTAATTTCTTGTATTTTTCTTCCATCAGTGGAGTTGATTTTATGAGTAATTGTTTTGTTTTGTTTTAAGCGTGCATGATCTATTATCTGCTTTTGAAAACTTCTGTCTACGTATGCTGCACACTATATGGAAGGAAGCCCAAACACACAAAAAAACAAACACAAATCACACTCCAAAAAAGAGAAATTCATTATTTGCTAACTCTCAGCCGAGTCACGCAGTGTGTGTGAGCCGCTGCAGCAATCTTATGGAATCAGGATTATTGGGGCTCGATGAAGAGAAAGGCCCAGACGAATAGCGAGCGAACATGTTGTATTAGTTCCCAGCTTTCTGAGGCATGCAATCCACGGCTGCCTCCATTTGGCTCAAACCACTAGCAGATGAAAATACAAAACAGCTACAACTTAAGATAGGCCGCAGCCAGCGCCAGGGAGTGATGTCATCCAAGCAGAGCAGACCAGAAAGAGACGGAGCGAGAGGTAAATAACTCAAAGTATTGCTACATAAGAATAAATCCTCTGTTTTGTTCAAAAGTAAAAACACAAAAAAGGATGACCAATCCCACTAATGTCGATTTAAATTGAATTCTGGGAAGCAGCGCCAGAACACAGACACAACCAAATGAGCTGAAGTTTTCCCACAATCCTTTTTTCAAACACAAAATGAAACAGAAATACAGCGTGAGCAACCAAACTGAAGCTGACTTAAAATTTTATATTGACAAATTTAAAAGTTGAAGTGTTACCACAACGTGGAGGTTCGTTTTTTTTTCTCCACAACTTCAAGAAAAATAACACATGAACACAAGTAGCTGACGAGACAAGAGAGACTCAGGAGACCTGGGTTTATATATATGTGTGTGTGTGTGTGTGTGTGTGTGTGTGTGTGCTGCAAACTGGACAATAGGGAGTAAATGGTCCAGACAGAAGGATGAAGGGAAGACACACACACACACAGGTAAGCAGACACCAAACACACACAGTCAGATACAGACATATTAAGTTCCCTCACACACATACGCATTCACAGATTATACACACACACATGTATAGTGCATATAACAAACACACTCAGTACGAAGCTGCAACATGTTGTTGAAACTAAACCAGATGTAACCTCGTATCTCTCAGTGCCTCTGAAAAGCAACATTAGCACTGAGGACAGGAGAGAATAGAGACTTCAAAATAGAAGGAAATGGAATCTAATGTCTTATCACACGCAGCAGCTAGCTATCACAAACAACCGAGCAACAAACAAAACACACACACACACACACGCACACACACACACAAACACTTACTCGAGCCTACTCTGCCGCCCGCGCGAGCCTATCTTTGCTCTGTCAAATCAAATGAAGCAAATATCAAGGGGCAATGTGGCGTTTGCCTCACGCTTTTAGGGCTACGTGACGAAATGAGTGATAGAAACCCACACGGAGGAAGAGAGGAGGGAGAGAAACACACGGGGGAACAACTGGTTTCAATCGGGATACTACAAGCAGCGCTGCCTCTGCGAGGAGGATTTGGAGTTTAGAATTATGAAGGAGAAAAAAAAAAGGTAGACATTAATTCATGACACAGGGTTTGTTTTAAACAAAATGTAGATGGAATAAAATAACATAAAAGAATATACAAGTCAGCAAATTCAACACATTTGGGGTCTATTAGAGCCCTGGGCTATGAAATTATAATCCAGTGCTTACATGGACGATATAATCGTTGTTTTCCAAATTAGGCTTTGAGCCTTTGCAATAAAGAGGAAATTCACTGCACAAAGGCATAACTAGGATGGTGATTGGGTAGATAAACGTTGATTTTAACAGGGATAAGATACTAAGAGGGTCTCTTTTTTTCCGCTTCATACAAATTCTTTTTTTTGCTGACCGTAGAACGCTGAAAAATGAAACACCCGTGCATAACCGAGTAACTCCAGAGAACATCAGAAGTGAGGTAATCCAGACCACATGCTCAGCACGCAAATAGTTAACACTGGCTTTTGCCAGCTCCTCCGAAAGTGCAGCTTTTAAAAATGAGCAGAACTTGTTTATTCAGAGCTCTGTGAAAAGAATAGCACAGTACCCCGGGGACGTCGAACAGCAAGTATTAAAACAAAAAACCCAAGAGCCTCAGTTGACAAAAAAAGGATATGTTTTTTCATTTTCTTTTTGTTTTAATTCTGTCACAAATTCCACTTGAAAATATAATTAGAAAGTGGAGGGGGTGAAATGGCAAACTACTGCATTAGCTGTAATTGAACAAAAGAGCGCTCTGCCTGCTGGGAGGTGGCCGCTGAGGCCCCATGGGAAAGGGGGCGGGGCTGAGACAGGACCTGGTGGCATCTCCGCGGGGACTGGGAGTTTATTTATAATCACAGGCCGCCCTTGGACGGAACAGGCCCGGCACTGATCTAACACGCAATTAATACACACACGGCTGAGATCACACAACACACACACACACACATACCAGTACACACAGGTCGCACAGCATGTGTGCACACACACCCATACACAAATACACTAAAACACTTTTTTTTTGGTCACTTGGCTTGTACACACACACACACACACACACACATTCTTCTCATCTACCTTATGCAAACACATCACAGAACCGCAATACTCACAATCCCTATTTATAAAAAAGCACACACCTTGACAAGACAAACACACACACACACACACACACACACACACACACACACACACACACACACACACACACCCTCTGCCAACAAGGCTACAGCACACAATGTAGAGGTCCACGCTCACGATATAGGATATGTAAAGCCACAAGATGAATGGATGCATAAACAGAAGGCTGGAGGAAACAGAGAGAGAGAGCTGTCCCTCTGCACACATAGCTACACACTTGATTTATTCTATGTCCCCTTAATGAGCCGCTATGGTCCCCCCCCACCCCCCCTTTAACTCTTTCTCCCTCTCTCCCTGGCTCTCCCCTGTGCAGGATGTAGATTAATTCAATGCTTAATTGTTTAGTAAATTCAATTTTCCACATTCTATTCTGCCTAGCTTTAGCTAAAGTTCTTAAATCTGCCGCGCCAAGCCGAGGGAACCCTGTTTGTGAGCCATGCATACCTTTTTTTTCTTTTTCTTTTCCTTTTTTTTTTTTCATTACCATTTCTCTTCCCTCCACCACCCTAATTCGCCATGAAAAGATTTTCCTTGCTGGAAATTCTGATTCCGCTATGATCGGTGAGGCATTCCAATCCAATGCATTCTCATTGTGCCGCGTCTAAGATGCGAGGGGGGCTTCCCTTTCTCGCTGTGCCAGGCCCCATATCATACAAGCGCTCATGCAAGAAATGTTGCCTTGCCAATTCATTTGCAATAATAAAGAAAATGGTTAAGGTTGTTGTGCTTTGCCCCCCACCCTCCCCTCTTTCCTCAAATATCTTTTGTGATGATATGGATATTTACTTTTCACTCTGTGCCAGCGAGCGTGCGGGAATAATCATATGTGCATACTTAACGGCACAGACATAAATATCCAAATAACCCCCCACACATACACTCTTCAGTGGTGGTACATCTGAATCAAAGATGACAGTTGGGCTACTCCATCCCCCAGAATGCTTTGGTGTGCATCTGTTCTCTGCGGTTGTTTTCTTTAACACCATTTTTGACCTTTGCAACAGCACTGCTTCCTCAAGTTGAAATCTGCGAGAATGCCATGTGTTGCAGCAGCGAGATGGTCTGCAATAACTCCGGACACATTCTCCCACTCAGCCGAACGGTGGTGGGGAAGCTGTTAGTGAAAGGGGCTGAAAGGCCAGCCATTGTAAACTCTTGTTTACTTTGCTTTCCACTGTGACGAGATAAAGCAGGATCTGCCTCTCTGATAACCGGCCAGGCAAGTGCTTGCCCAACTACCTCCGCTTTCTCTGCTCTCTCCACCCCTCTCCTCCCCTCTCCTCCCCTCGCTGCAATATTAGTGCTTCCAAAATGAAAAGAGGGGCTGATAATGGTATGCGTGGTGCAAAGGGAAAAAAAAAAAAGGAGTGAGAGAGCAAAAGACCCCCACTCCCTCCCATTCTGTTCTGCACTCCCCTTCCTCCCTAACTCTTCACAATAGACAAAGAAAGAAGAAATAACCTTATAATTGCTGAAGGGGGTGAGGGAGAAAACTGGATTTGGTCTCTTGAGTA
This sequence comes from Enoplosus armatus, assembly GCF_043641665.1. Taxonomy (NCBI): domain Eukaryota; kingdom Metazoa; phylum Chordata; class Actinopteri; order Centrarchiformes; family Enoplosidae; genus Enoplosus; species Enoplosus armatus. The sequence goes on along the minus strand of NC_092191.1, from coordinate 4,983,407 downwards.
AGTAAAGTATGCTACATTGAATAGCCGTCAGGTACTCTTCAATCGGCTTTTTAAAACTGGTGGGTTAACCTCATAGAGACAACCAAAGATAATTACATGTTTGAGATAATTACCAGAGCTTTCAAAGTCCATTTAGATGACACTCGCGGAAACTGACAAACTGATTTTCTCTCTCTGTGGCCGCTTCCACTCCAGCTCTCGCTACAGACTCCTTGTTTACTCTCTGTGAGCTGAAATCCAAACAAAAACATTAACTCGAGTGCTCTCCCCTCCACGCTATCTAACCCCAAACAAAGCATATTTCTTTTCCTTTTTTTCCAGTTGTGAATGAAAAGGCAGGCGTAATTTCTTAATGACATGTTTTGCTGTGGTTTCTTCGTTAGCCTAGCCTAGCTTGACTCGCAGCCGCTGCGCTGGGATGTTCTTGGTGGATCCCTTGGAGACGGGCTGTTTGTGACGGTGGCCATTGTCAGAGGCTCGCAGGGGGTTAAGGGGGAGAGGAACTTTCCATTAGCTAAGTACACATGTGTTAAGCCAGGTTATTGTTTACTTAGCCAAAGAAACCACAGCAGGCCTCTGGGACAGACATGGCCGCCCATCATAAGTAACACGAGACACAAGCCAAGAACTTTATTTGCGATTGGGATTTTGTGGCTATCACAACAGAGTATCTGTGACACAGTGCGGCTCCACTAAGCACTAGTTTGCAGCAATACTGCACGATTTAAAAACAATTAATAAATCAACCGAAAAAATCCAGAACTTAACACAAAAAAAAAAAAAATGCACTATACATGTCTGAAAATATATGAAAGTATATAAGAAGCTCCTGATGTCCCTGTTCTTTGAAGTCACTCTGGCCTTGATTTGCTTAATCAGAATCACCCCTACTTGCTATTCCACCACAATAATGAAGAGGCTAAGAAACACACAAGTCACGTGGTCGTCTCTTTGTATCACTTGTTGAATCCTTAACAGCCGCCCCGCATTCACTCCCCAATGGAGAAAAAAAAGGGGAGTTCAGGGGAGGGGAGGGAGGAGGGGTGGAGAGGAGGGAGGGGGCGAGAGGGGGTCAAACCTCTCCTCTATTCAACTACAAAAGCTGCTATTACCAACAATCACTGCGATGATTCAAAAGTTTGTATTAAGATCAGCAGTGTGCCACTGTAGGAGAGAGAGTGCGCCTGTTAAGTCGGGTGTAACTCGATCCATACTTCAACGAGAAGCGAATAGATTAGCTATAGCGGTGTACTGATTAGGAAAATAGTGGCTGACCCCGGCGGTCAGGGTTTCCATTGGTGGGGGGGGCAAGGGTCACTCTTTGACCGCCAGAGTTACCTAAACCAACACTGCTGGGTCTCACTGACCTGGAAACCAGCACTTGTATGGCATCACAGTGCCAATTGTTGGGAAAAGATACCGCGATAGCGCTATCAAGAGTAAATTCTTACTCAGTGACCACAACACTAAGCTCACACAAGCAGGGTTTGTTTAGGAAAGATTGTGCGGGACATAAGAAAAACAGCAATGGGTCCAAAATGTTATTTCAGATTGTAGATTTCACATTCTTTTTATATGATTTCAACAGCGGAAAAAAAAGACAGAAAATTACACTATCACCATCACACAATCACCACAAAGCCTCTCTAATGTAAAAATACCACCCCACTGAATTAACTTGACAGATCAACTGCTGAGCATTCATAATCATTTAAGACTCTCTCACATCCACAAAAAGGCAGGCGGAGAATATTTTTAAGGGAAATTTCAATTATTTCCAGCCCCACTTCAGCCTGCATGGCTCAATCAAGTAGAGGAGCTCTTGAGACTTGGAGTGAGTCCTCAGCACTATTAGTAGTGTTCTGCTCTACAGCGGAGAGCCCGGGCCCTCGGAGTTCATTAGCAAATTGCTGCACCCCTCCCCGCGCTCTCTGCGCAATTAAAGGCAACTGACTTGCAAATGACGTACAGCGGCGTGGAAATACCTCCCCGCTTCTTTTGGCTGAGGTGAACATGTGGCAAATAGGGACGCAATCAGCAGAGCGACTGTTGCCACATTTCCACAACAAGTAGACTGAGACAGACGCAGCCATACTCAGTGTGGACACAAGCCTCTCCACATTAAAGGCCTCTGCAAAATTCACTCAGAATAATGGACTTTTATTGTGTCTTTTATGTTTATATACAGCTGAGCTCAGAGCAGGACGCATACGTCTAATGGGGCAACTGGAAATGTGCTGCTCAAGTGAAGAAATGAGGAAAACGTGGTGGGAAGCTCTCCAGGGAGCAGCAGGGAAAGGGTTAAGAAAGTCCAACTGGTGCTAACCAGTCACTCCACTCACATAGCACCTGAGGGGGGTGCTGCATTTATCAGGCCAGTCTGAACACACACATGCACACAGCAGCGTACACACAAGCACACACACACACACACACACACACACATATATATGCATACACTTGTAGGCAGATGCATGCACACAACTCGTGCACATTTGCACACACACACACACACACCTGCACAAAAAGACACACACAAACACAGGAGGGTGAGTCCAAACTGGCTGGGCTGCATTCACAAGCCAGCGCAGAACCTCTCTGACTTTTTCACCTCTCAGCTATGCTCTGCTTTCTTTTGAAAGAGGCGCTCAGAGTCCCTCCACACTCGCCTGGCTAACAAAACAATGTAAAGACATGTAAAGAATATTCAGAAAATTACGGTTATGACGCAAGGGTGCATAATGCAGCAAGAAAGTCAGTGTTGTTGGATTGTTGAGTTTAATAAATTCAAAGTATTTTTTTTTTTTCCTCTGACATTTTTTTCTCCTCTGCTACAGTCGCCTCACTGGAATAAATTGGTTTATGAATAAATGAGCCTGCTTTCTCCGTCTTGTTAACATTGTTCTTTTGTGCAAATTTTCAGCATTTTTTTCCAGTCCACTTCAACTTTATGCCCGAGGGCATATATTAAAAATACATATGGAAAGAGATAATGCACACACAACGCAAATTCGTTAAGGATGTCACTTCCTAACAACTGCAGATAAGACGTCACACAAAAATAGCTCACAAAACTCAAAATATATATATTCAGCTGCAAGTAAGTTATAAAGTGTGCTGCCATTAGATTGGCAATATAAGTATTCAGCAGTGAGAGGCATGCACCCTCTGCCTGTTTGGATATGCCCATTTACACACAGCCTGCTGCTGAGGACAGTCTCCATGTTATCCCTCTGGAGCATCAGCCCATCCCTCAACATTACACATCTGTCAAAAAGTTTTCCCTGCGTTTTGATGCAAACTATGCCTGTAGGTCATTTATAGTATTCAGTCATATCGGTGTAAACATAAGCTTATGTGGTTTCGCCCTGAATTGGCTATATGTAGGGACCATCATTATATTAAAATAGGCCATGTCTTCATCGTACAGTCAATTAAAGATCTGCATCAGTGCCTCGAGCACAACATAATTTTCTTCATATACCTAGAAACCCAAGGGTTTTGCCAGACTCTATTTCCATTTCTATACCATAAGGCTCCATTCCATGTCCTGACCTATCTATTTAAAAAAAAAAAAAAAAAAAAACTTTTGACAACTGAATCCCCGAGAGGATACAACAAGCCGTTCAAAGAGACACTTAAATGCACAAGTGGCGTCTGTGTTATTTAATTCTGTTGCTGGATTAAATGAAGTATTATCTTCCGGGTGATCTTTCTCATTTCCATAATCAGACATAAGGGCCGGGGATGGAGGAGTGCATGCGCGGCGAGGTGGGGGTCTTCCCAGTCGGGCCCCAGTCCGCTCCCAGTCCTGCCATTCAGCCCGGAACATAAAAGCCGGTGGCTGTCTCTCTCTCTACTCAGACCAGCCACTCAACCATATGGAAGTCCGCGGATTTAAATTATTTAGCCTAATCGCTTCATTACTTTTTATGTCGGACTATCCAACTAATCCCTTTAATTTGGGCGCTTGCTTTTTTTTCCCCCCTCATCGGCATCCATAGGTTCTAGCCGCTCCTCTCCTCAGCCATTTCTTAAAACTCTGGGACAGTTTAACTTATTGAAATATGGTCTCATAGCCCGCAACCCTGTCTCCTGCACAAATGACTGGAGCTATTAATGGCCGAAAATCCAGATTTGCATAATTCTAATCATCGGTTGCTGTTATCATTATTTAACGGCAGTGTATGGACCATTAGGGTCATGCCTGCGCGCACACTACAATGTCCCCGGAGTGCCAACAGTCAGTGGAGCACATAATGAAGGCTGTGGTTATCTCTGATATCGGCACAAAAGGAAACACTCCCTAATCTACCTTTAATACCCGCTTGCTTCTATAGCTTTCGAAAATAAACCTTCGTATTTGGTGCTGAATCTGTGCGCTGCGAGCGAAATAAAGGAGAGGAGGGGTCTCGATAAGCAATGTGCACTCATGTCTAAGGAAAAATACTGACAAGACGCGTAATGAACCGTGAACTCCACAGTGGAGGAACCAAGGCACCTAAACCACAGTCTGCAGCCCATCCTGCTGCTGCTCTCTCCCGGGCGACACAACAGAGAGGAGCTGATAACGTTTCGATTTGGTTCAGAAAAGAGACAGAGAGGAGAGAAAGATGGAGAGAGGCACTAAATTAAAATCGACATGAAACAGGTCAAGTTTATGGCGATGCTTTTTCGAGCTAATCTTCTCAGGTCGGTTCCGGGTTCAAGTCTTAATGGGCCAATAATAGCAACATTATTCAGAAAATTTTTCATTCCGATGGATGGAATGTAAAACGGCCTTAATCATATGCAAATAACAGCGCAGCGGAGTAGTGACCCAGAATAGCTGAATAGCCAGCAGGGAGAACACACACACACACACACACAGAGAGAGAGGGGGGGGGGGAGAGAGAGAGAGAGAGAGAGAGAGAGAGAGAGAGAGAGAGAGAGAGAGAGAGAGAGATGTACCTGATCAAGGGCCACCGATGATCTCGTGATTTCCTCGCTGTCTGATTTGGAGCCTCCCTCTCTGTCGTCTATGACCAGGTCGATGGGCATCTTGCCTTTCAAGCAGCTGATGTACCGGTGACAGAAATTATCACACAGCTCGTGCACCTTCAGGGAGAGGAGGCAGAGGCGTCACACACTCACCCCCCACCCAAAAAAAAGGGGACTTCATCACACAGCAGTGACATGTGGAGCCACAACTCACACAAACACACACGACAGCACGAGACATGAAAAACATCCTCGAGGGGGTTTTTAGGGCGATTTGGAAAAGCGGAAGATCACAGCACAGTTGTTGCATCTAAACAATTTAAGTATTTTAAAGAAGTTAACATGAACACGACTGATCACTGATCGGTTTTGGCACGTTGGTAAATTAATAGGCTACATGTGGTGAAAAACTCAAGTTTTATTTATTTCAGTTCCCTCCAAAAAAAGTTTTATATATCGCTTCAGCTTTGCTCTGAAATTATAAAATAAGATGAAATCAGATCACTTTGGACTCCTTCCGGCTAATGTGAGTCCAGTCGCCGTGCCGTGCCGTGCCGTGCCGTGCCGTGGTGGCAGCGCGCTCCATCCGGACTGTAATAATAACTTTTATTTTTTTCTCCTCTCAAAATAGAGATATCGTCTAAAATTGACAGTGACAAGAGGGCTCAGGGGCTACAACGCACTCAACACCCGTGTTAAATTCATCATCGGTGCCCCGGGTAGCGGCCATTAGAGCAGGGTGACCCGCTTGACTGACATTTAAGGTAAACTGTTTAATTTGGTCTACTTATTACATTATCACAGCCAACGCGGCGCATCACATCGCCAGATGTCACATGGGCAGAGACGTACAGAGAACTGCAAACCACCTGAAAGTTCATTTATACTCAATGGTCTTACTGGTTGCTCAGTGTGTACAGTGTACACAGTGTGTGTACAGTGTGTGTACACAGTGTGTGTTATTCACAACAGGCTGCATGATGTGAGGGAAGTGATGCGCGAGAAGCAAGTTTTAAAAACTAAAACTTTGAACAGCTTTGACGATGTTTCATAACGTTAACGTTTAGGTTAAAGTTGACTGCTCAGGCTACTGTAGTCCATCTGATACGGAGACAAATCAGAGTTTTACACCCACTACTCCCTCTATCCACAGATGGCTGCCTGGGGCCTTTTGCCCTCCACAAAGAATCATTCCTAAAAAACCCGCAAAGTTCGCCTATATGTTTCACCTTGCATGCAATTTCTGCCAGCATTAAACTTCATTAAAACATGCGGGGAGATTTGGGCACAGAGATATCCGTTCCAGTTGTAACAGCTTGCGTCGTGATTAAACGCGGAAGAGAAATGGCCCCATGATTGATTTTGACGCTAATTATAACCGACTAGCAAAAATACATTTTTGCAAATACAGCCCATAGGTCTGAAGCGGCACACTGGACAGAAACGGCGAGAGAATATTACCTTCTCCAGCTCCAGAAGATGAAATCGTAAAACTTGAATGGCTTGAATCATCTGAAAAATTAAAATAACAATAAAAAATGAGCTGCTCACATCTCTTGATATTAAACAGGCACGTTTTTCTCAATACAAGTATCTGCAGACGAGGAAAATATTCATATGAATGGATTTTATGTGGAACTGATATTAAACTTGGATGTTATTGCAATATGGAGAGCAGGCATACAGTACAGACCGGCGCTGCAATAAGCCTCAGAGTCAGAGATCTATTAGCCACCAACTAGTCGTGAGGAAAACGTTACTCTCACATCACATTCAAAGTACCAAACTGTACAAAGTGAGAAGCATGAATAGAATAACTTTCCAGGCAGAGTTCAAAGGTTTGTGACAGCTGTCTAACAGCGGCCCTTCATCTGCAGATACAACCGGGGGCCATCATGATATCAAACAGCCCAAAAAGAGCAATATCACCTCCAATCCTGCTTTAACTTTTCACCTCCGCCTGGCTCTCTGACTCAGACATGTATGTGCAGCCCGCCAATAAACATGCAAACAGCAGCTGGTGTATTCACAAACACTCAGAAAAGTCATTTTGTCATATAAAAAAATATAATGTGTCTTACCAGATTATCCAACTCTGGATTCGATGAAAATAAAGGCTTTTCTGCCCGAATCTAAAAGCAAAAACATTTTCATAAAATATGTGAACATAAAATACTATAAATTATATATAATGTAAGATTAAATGTAGCATGCAGGTACTGAAATAATGCTGTGTTAATTCCTACTTTACGCACAGCACACACACACACACACACTATGAAATTAAAAAACATTTAAATAGCCTAACGTTTTTATTAGTGAACGCCATTTTATTTTTCTTTCACTGCAGAATTAACTTGACGCACAGAAGTCGGAGCTCCACACTTTATGCATGCAGGTAAGAGCTCAACCAGCCCGAACATGCAACAACAACAACAACAACAAAAAAAGTCAAACTTTCCTGACCTGTTTTGCAAACACTGCTATGTCTTCATTGAAAGATTCCGATGAACAGACGTCTCCTCCCGCCACCCCGGGCTCTCTGGGGGTGCAAGTCGCTAATTCACATTTCTCAAAAATCAGTGCAAGCAAGGGGAACAGGGGGTGCCTGGGAACACACACAATAGCAAATGTCACCAGAGAGAACAGCGCCGGGGTCAAGACTACTCCAGGCTAGATTTAGCCAGCCATGCTACTCTCAACAACTCGCCCGTGGGGACTGCTGCTGCAGCCCGTGCTATTATATTATGCAGAGGCTCGGAGAAAGGCTGCAAACCGCGGGCAGACTTCTGTGATTAAATCTAGGTGCGCCTAATAACATAAAAGCTTTACAGTCAGTCAAACTATTTCTTGCACAGGTCTCCGTTTGGATCCCAGGCGCGCGCGCGCGTGTGTGTGTGTGTGTGTGTGTGTGTGTGTGTGTGCGTGTTTGACGCAAACCTCTGAAGCTGCAGGCGACTGAACGTGCGCACATTTGTTGATTATTTATAGTTAAAGTCACCAGAGTAAATATGTGCAGACAGTTGAAAGTTGTGTGAGATGGTGAAACTGTTGCTGGCATGTTTAGCCACCGTGAAAACATCATTGTTGGATTTTTTAATTAAGTCCTGTAAATTAATAAATGACGTGCTTATGTGGGACTTCCTTTAAACATGATATATTTTTAATTTGCTGGAGTCTGGCACATTACACACAATTAATTAAAATGGGTAAAAGAGAGAAGGTAATTATTTCGCTCGTAATAAACGATGAAACTTAAAAAGAAACTAAGCAAGTTAAATTAAAAAGAAAATATTAGGAGTTCTAACTAAAGTGATTTAATTATTCTCAAGAGCCAAAATACATTTTTCAGTGAAATACTGAACAGCAGCACACTCGTGACATAACCTCCATAAGTAAGCTGCATATTTCTTTTGACTCCTCCAGTATTTGTTCAGATGTTTACCAGCAGAATCACGTGAGAAACATGTTTGACTTTAACAGCAGAAAATTGAGAAGTGAGCAGAAATAAAAGGCTGCAGCCTCTCTCTCCCCCTGCGCCTCTGCAGCAGTTTGGGCTCCAGTGTTTTGCTCAAACACTTCACCGAGCCGCCCGGCCGTCCCGGGCACTGAGCCGGCGTTTTTCCTGCTACGGGACTGACTTAGCACCCACTTGCCCACCCCGACCGCCCCCTCCAGGCCTGGATGCACGCCTGCCCGCCAGAGAGTGAGTTTCCCCGCGGACCGGAGGCTTGCACCTACCCGTATATAGCGTCTTTATCTCTCTTGAGAGCGTCGTTAACGGAGGAGCCCATACTGGGAGGCATGGTGTTGGTGTGGGCGGTGTGCGGGTACTGGTGAGAGTGCAGCTGGGGCCCGTGGTTGAGGTGCACCGCCTGCATGGACCGGGCGCCGTGCGGGTCTCCGTACATGGTGGTCGGGATGCCCACCCCGTCCATCCCGTAGTGGGGCAAGTCTTCGTACTGCACACAACAAACACGCGGGGCCACAGTGAATATACAGGCACAAGAATATGTCAAACTCTGCTTATAACTTTACTATAAAAGCACAAGTCAGGAATATTTCATAAAAGTGATTTAAAGTGGAAGAAGTGAGACTTGAAGTTTTTCCTCTTATAAAACAGCAAAAATCTGACAATAGTTTCAGTAATTTCCAAAACAAGTCGACGTTTCAACATTTCTCTTGATTCAAAGTGGTTTCCTGATACGAGAGCACTGCTTTCTGTCATAATACTGACTCCAGTAACACACGCTAAACAAGGGAAATAAAATCTCTCCGGGGGTTTAATGTCTAACTTGTTTTCAAAAAGCAAGTTTTAAAGACTGAACTCTGAGTGACTTCTTTATATTGTTCACAGGACGACAACTACAAACTAGTTCTGTTCTCAACTTCTTCACAGTGGCCCTTGTAGCTCAGGTATAAATAAAATAAATATAAATGATTTAATATGTTCACAAATACAACAGCAACGTGGCTCACTTCCTATTATTCTCATTAACCAGGCAGTAACTCGGCTTTAACACCACCAGCCTGTGTTTTTACTGTGTTCAACAACAAATGTCTTAAACTTGTTCCTCGCGGTGTTTTCTCATTTTAAAGGCTCATAATTGTGCAGCACGTTGTTGCCCATCAAGCACGCTGTGATCGCTGCTGAACAAACGCGTGCTGTGTTTTTCAGACGACGTTAAACTGGAGCTGCATATTCAAACTTTTCCACGTGTCAGTTTGGAGTGAAATAATGTAGCCTCGTCTTTACACTGTTGTTCGGGGAGTTATTAAACACCGACTGGTGTGTTCAAACGCAGAAATGTGGATTCACGTGTGCAAAAGCCTAAAATAAAACCGTTTTTCCAGGTTTGCCTCTTTAGCATATTTCTTTTTTTTTTTTTCTTTTTTTAAAGGGAGGTTTGAATTATTGATAGTGCTCTCCAGAAGTGACAAACAAGTGCCGGGGAAAGAGTCAAAAGCATTATCACTTAAAGCTGAGCGTTTCGACCCTAAAGGCAAAGAGGTGCAAACCCCAGCGTGGTGCAGCTCCAGCGCCAAACTAAGCAGCTGAACGTGTCCAGGGTGTCCCGAACATCTCTGCTTCTACACTGCTTACCATCCGCGCGAAGCTCCCAGCGCTGTAGTCCGGGAATCAGAGCGTTTGTCATCAGCTCATTACTAAAAACTGCCTCACTGGCATTATGCTAATATTGCACGTTTTAGCACATTTAGCGGCGTGAAGCCGAGTGATGAAGCGGAGCTGACGGTGGAACAAGGCTTTGTGTTTTCTTCTTAAATGCTCCGCTCAACGTGGAATCTTGACGGAGCAGTCTGGGGAGAAATGTGGAGATTTGTTTTGCCTCTATGCCCTCCCCCATTTCGCTTCCAGTAACTGGCCTGTCATAACTAATCTAAAAAACACAGCCGATGTGAGATATGATCACGCTTCCAATGTCCCTCAGTGGGGCCGGTTTGTGGAGCAAACGAGTGCGGCCGTGCGTAATAGCGTGCCAAAAGACGCCGAAAATCAAATTGTGTCTCCATGTGTCAGGAAGACGACAGAAACTTTCGCCGCGAGTGTGTGTCCGCGCGGGTATGTGTGTCATTAAGCCACGTTACAGTGCAGGATTGCATTCAAGCACAGCAGACTTAGAGAAACTTTTTAGGGGGGATTGCCCTACGTACCCGTTGCGCCATAACCCTCCTGACTCCCTGGTCGTCCTTTCAGTTTAGATAAATCCCCTCTGAGGCCAGGGTGGAGACGAAATGAAGAAAGAAAATCCAAATAAATGGGAAGATGTTTCAGCCAAAATCCCGTATGCCTTTTTTTTTTCCACGGAACGGTGAAGCCAGCCCCCGCTTTCTGCGCAAGTTTAGCCCAGGCGCGGCGAATAGGTCCTCTGCTATCCTCGGGTCAGCGGCGCCAGGCTCCTTTCCCAAAACCAGGGTGAAAATAAAATAGCCCCTCAAACAAAACTGGCGACTCTCATGGCTTTTTGCCACTCCGCCTGTCAGTCAAACCGCGAGGGCTTGTCAAAAGTACCGGATGAATGATGGTCCGACGCGCGTCTCCACGGGATCGGCACCACCTAAATGTTAATGGTCACAATCACAGTTAAAAAATGAAGCAGCTCTCCTCTCGTTTTCTTTGATCACTCTCGGCTCCCGGCTTGATTTTCTTATGCAAAAGCGTCTAGAGGAGATCAAGAGGAGGTGGGGTGATAATTCTGGCTTAGGCTTTCTTAAAGGAGCCACGATCGATGCTGAGCGTGTGTGCGTATATGTGTGTGTGTGTGTGTGCCTGTATGTGTGTGAGTGCGTGTGTATGCATGAGCCGCCTGCCCGTTTGTGTACAATGGATGTGTGTGTTGAGCTGAGGAGGAGCGGAGGATCTGGACCAGACTGCTGAAACCCGGAAGTAGTGGTGGCCATAACAGGTCGCGTCTTACACAACGCACCGGGCTGCAGCAAGTCGTGCGGAGAGGAGGGGGGGTGGGAGGACCCTGCGAGCCCAGCAAGCCGCACCGCGAGCAGGAACAACACAGGGGTAAACACAGAATATCCACCTATGACTCCAGCTTCATGTCTCATTCTCATAAACTGACTTTATTCCTCCGCCTGGAGCACTTTGTAAATACTGAAGCGTCTGTATTTCGGGGCTGACGCACGCAGCAGCCACTTCTCTGCTTGTAAACAGTTTATTAACGGCTTACTGAACCATCTTTCAACTCTGATCTGAGATATTGTCAGGTATGTTATCAAGAGCATATGTGGTCGGAATTGTAGATTAAGTTTGGACTGGATATAACTTCACTATCATTCACTTCTATCACCAAATAAAAAAAAACAAGTAATAGCTCTAAAACTAGCTCATTAGAATAGTTTTGGAGTCAGGTTAAGCTTCTGGTAGGCTGTCAAAATGTCTGCATGATGTCCACAGTGTAGCTCACAGCCAAACATCCCGTCGTGCAGGTTTTGCAGCTTGTAGCTTCTGTACAGTCTATTTGCTTCCAACGTTTGCACTAAAGCACGTACGATTGAATAATGGGGCTGCGCAGCCTGCACAAAGCTTGGGAATGAACAATAAACAAATAAACAATAAATACAACTTTCTTCAAGACTCCACTGTGTACTGTCGGTTTAAGAGTTGATTGTTTTCTATGCAAAACAGTGTAATTAGTCCACTTTCTGAGTCTGAGTTCTGAAACAAGTCATTCAAACGTTACAGTCGCTTTTCAAAGCGTCTTTTCTGCCTAAACAACAGTTCACATGTCGTCCGTCCCTCTCCCCCACAGCAGCGCTGAATGGGTCGCTCCAGTCTGCCCTGGCTGTCCAATGGCAGAGAGGCTCAGGGATGGGAGCCCCCTATTGGCTCCCCACATGATCGATCCGGGGCTGATTGATCGGTTTTAGGCCACATTTTGCGAGGAGGCGCAAAGCAAAACATCGTCTGCGGATAGAAAAGACACACTTTGCGTTTTCTGTCATCTCCTACAGGCTGTAAATCCACCAAAACACAGAATATTTGACCAAGACATCCCTCTGTCTCTCTCTCTGTCTCTCTCTCTCTGTCTCTCTCTCTGTCTCTCTCTCTCTCTCTCACACACACACACACACACTCACACACACACACACACCAACCTTCACATCTCTGACTTAATTACTTACCTCTAAATCACACTTTGACTAAACTTCTCCAAAACCAAACAGACCTGCACTCAGATTAAGACTTTGTCAACTTTCTTCTCCCGGAGAAGTTATGAAATTAAACTTTTGTCTCTTTCTAATGAAGCGTTCACTGCAGTGTCACACTTTGCACTGCAGATTGTAAAAGTTTGGTCAAATATTGATGAGCTTTAATTTATGGAGGGAAAACTCAGATTCTCGAGTAATTCCAAGAAAGCAATGACACCACTGAGTAATGTGTGGATGTAAATTAACAAAATAGTTTGACTGTTCTGTTATCTCGTTATATTTGATTCCTCGCCGGGATTTAAAGGCGTACAAATCTTATTTCATTTAGGTTATGTAGGGTTTTTTAATTAAGAAAAGAGTTTAACTCCCTCTGCAAAAATCTGCATTAAATATGTATGATATATTTCAAGGCATATGAAGTAATATAAAACCGGGATAAGTTACATGGGTTAGTTTTAAGGGATTTCTACGCAATTACAAGAGATCTTTGTTTGTTTTTGTGGTTGTTTTCCACGTGAAGATCACCGACTTGAGGTTTATTTATTTCTCAGTTCATCACACGTGAAGGGAGAGTGTGTAAAAGAGCCACATTATCTCCTGATTATGCTCCTAAGGTGTTGCTGCTCGGTGACAGCCTGCTTGAAGTTTTTTTTTCTTTTCTTTCCCCCGTGCAGCGCGTCCAGTCATCGATCATCTGCCCCCGGTGCCAGAAATGGTGTCATAACATGATAATGCGGCTTCACACATTCGGCGGTGATTCCTGTGGTAAAACCCGGGCGGTGGGATCCGATGGGACAAATTTACAGGCATGAGATGACTATCAAAGCCTCGTGCAGTCCGGCCGGCGAGGCTCCGGGGCGCGGACGGCAGAGACGCCACGAAGCCGCGCAGGACGCACGGACTTTTACGCACAGAGACACCGGATCAAATAATAATAAACTGGGTTGACTTGTGCTCGTCGAGTTTGTTAATTCAATTATTTATTGGTGAGTAGAAGCTCTCCTTCTCTCATTGTTTTTTTTTTAAAGTTTTTTTTAACGGCAGATTAAATAATTAAAACGCTTATTATTATTATTATCACTGAGACATTTTCCTGAAGGTAAGTTATTTTTAATTAAAGGAGAAGCTTTCATCCAAATTTGTGGGTTTAGTGGAACGCAAACAGGATTAGGCTGCATTGCTCACTACACCACAAGGCACACTAAAATTTAGAGGGTCATTGAGAAAAAGCAAAGCTAAATTAACATGAAAGGAGAGCACATCAGCGCCGGACCACTGTCAAATAACTACAATGGCATTATAAAGCAATTAAGCTACTTTAATTAGCGTCTATAAAAGCAAACTGGAGCTCCACTTTCTCTCCTGGAGTTGCTCTTTCGTGAGGGTCAGCGCATTTTGGCATCCTGAAAGAGAGCAGGAGGGGAGGGGGGGGGGGGCAAATACTGTCATTTCTGTTTAATCCGCTTTGCGATGACGGTAATGCTTTGAGTCGTTTCAATAAAATCAGCAGGTATTACTTTCAAACGGCTGGATGTAAATTGACAGCATGTTTGACTGCCGAAACCAATGGAAGTGTTATTAGACGGCCTGCGCGCCGCGACTTGGGCTTGTTTGGAGACAAAGAGAAGTTGCAGCCTTTATGTTAGTTTATAAAACACACGCATCCTGCAGACATTCACTGTCTAAGATGTGTATTCCTCACCGTGTAACATATTACTGTTTTAAGTCACCACCGGTTATTTTTTTAGCTCAGAGAGAGTTGTAATAAATAATGCAAATGTGAATATTCCTTTTAATACGCGCAGCTTTGAGTTAAAAATAAAAACAAAAAGTACAACTCCAGGTTAGAGGCTCGCTGTCCTTTGTAATCGTCTGTATCTCAGCTCGTCTGTTGGCTGTTTGAAGAAACGAGGAGCAACTGGCAGCCTGAGGAGTCAAACTGAGGTCAAACTTTTTGCAGCCCCGCAGCTCTGCGCCCAAACGTGTTGGGATCTGCAAAGGCCACCGAGTCTCTCTGCTTTGTGTCACTGCTGCAGCAGGCAGGCAGACAGGCAGACAGGCAGACAGGCAGGCAGGCAGGCAGGCAGACAGGCAGACAGGCAGACCTGCTGCAAAGTTTTCACAGCTCATCTAATTATGTGAAACTACTAGTATATTATCGCCTGTCAGACGATCCTGCAGGATCCATTAGGGCGCGTTTAGGCGCTGTGAGCTCCGCTCTGAAATTATTCAGTCAGAGGAAGAAAAAAAAAAGGCGCTTTGTACAAGAAAATGATTTCTCTTTCCTCGGAGATTTATTTTTTAAAAGTTAGTGTAATGAGCTATAACGCGGAGGAGCATCCAGCGTCATGTGAGGAAGGCGCGTGTGTTCCCCCGAACCTCCATCACCGTTCATAAATTGTTGGAAAGGGTGGAATTATTATTATTATTATTATTATTATATAACACACAGTCTGTCTCAGAGTATTGGAAGAGGATTACGGGGTGTGATTTTTGCGAATGATTTTTTTTAAAGTAATATAAAAATAATAAACTAATATAAACTAATATCTCGGGAGTGTAATTACATGGCACCGAAAACATCCTGGTAAATATGGCTTGTGGTTAATGGTGTGAAATCTTTGGTATAATGACAGCAATCTAACGTATCGCAGGATTTATTTTAAACCATGAAATCAGTCACTGTTTTGTATGAAGGGAAACTCTTTCCTCTGGGAGTTTTTCCACTTCTGCTGGATCCTGCAGTTTGGCCCAAACGCCCATGTGAGCTGCTCTCGCCTCTCACACACATTAATGCTTAATCATTTGCGCCTTCTACCGGAGGTGTTGGAAATTACATGACATGCAGAGAGGCAGAGGAAGAGTGTTGCTCAGACAAATTAAGACAAAAACAAAGCTAAAGTAAAAACCCCTGCGATATAAATCCACTTTAAACTTTCTTTTGTTTGCCTCTGCTGCATTGTCAGCATTTGTATCTTCTTCTGCATGCTGCACCAAATGCACAATATATACTGTTTGAATGTATAAAGACATTCAGAGTTATATTTCTCATGATCTCTGTTCATGTAAATCATTTAACATGCTAATAAAATATACAATAGTGCTAGTTGTCTTTTGGTGTGTTGCCTTTCATTGCAAATGTCCAGAGTGTCTATTTATGTGTTTGTTGTATTTGAAACTGTTGATTACTACATGAAGCATAAGGAGATCTGCTCATTTCTGTTGCTGCATTTAAATAACATCTTTAGCTCGTAATGACCTTTGAGCATCGAGTCATAAAGTCAAATGATGGAAGCATTAAAGACTCAAAACTTAGATTAAGTAATGAAACTACACACAGCAGCTTCTTAAGGAACATCTGCTTTCTCGACGTCACTAAGTGTAAAACTACAACTGGTATCGGTTTTAAGAGTCATTTAAAGTGTCATTCAGCTCTGCCACAGCCTAAAACTACGGAAGCAGTTCATACGTAGGTGCATTAATGTGAACATGTGGATCCACAATAACGACTGAACCTGAACAGATCCAGGAGCTGCTTGGATGTGACAGTCACACTGACATCACTGCATCACACCTATAGATACATATGTGATGAACAGCTGCTTCCCTATATGGTGAGAACTGTGTGAAATTAGATGCACACATATAAAGAACTATAAACGTGTACACTGAAGCACACGTGCACACACACACACACACACACACACACACACACACACACACACACAGCAGAGGTCTGTAATTATAGCTGTGCTGAATGCTGCCAGTCAATTTTCACATTGTGCCACTGGCCACCGGGTCAGCAGCTCCACTTTTACTCTGAAAGGCTGCTGAGTCTGAATTAACCCCTCAGATAGATAGAGAGCTCATCACTCTCTCACACACACACCTCTCTCTCTCTGGCTCTCCCCTTCTCTCTCATTGTCTCTCGCCCTTCCCTTCCAGCAGCATTTGTCACCGCCGCTATCATTTCAGGTGTGCTAATGGTGTCGCAGACACTTTTGCTGAGAGACGAAGAGCGAGAGGACGGAGGGAGAAAAAAGGGAGAACAGAAAGAAAGTGTTGTCATCACCATCCTCATCATCACATGAACTCCCTCTCTCCCCCCAAAAAATCCAGGGGTGAAGGATTTGGGTGAGGGAAGGGTAAGGGGGCGTCACGCATCGGCCAGTCGCACCACTCAGGGTGGAGGGCGGAGGGGTGAGGGTGGCAGTGGGTGAGGATGGAGGGGGTTTCTCACACCTCCCAGGGAGACTGTGAATTGATCAGCACCTTAGAGAGGGAGGGAGAGAGGGAGGGAGGGAAAGTGAGAAAAAAGGAGAGCGGCAAGGCAGAGAGATGAAGGATGACGATGAGGAGAGAACAAGTGGAAAAAGCTGGGTGTCGGAGCCGAGCTATAAAACCAAGAGGGGGAAAAAACAGAGCGATAGAGGAAGGGAGGAGTGAGGGAAGGCTGCAGAGGAGGTGTGAAGACTCATCTTTTCCTGGATGGGTGTGAGTTTAGGCTGGAGTGGAGAGTGGCCTGGGAGCACAGCATAGCCTAGTGGTAATAAACCAGCAAACCCCGGTAGAGAAAGAGCCAACAGCAGCTGTAAGGGAACCATATGATTCAAAATATACTATTCAGCCTGCGTAGGGCATGTTTACTGAAGTTCAGAGATCAATAATTCAGCAATACAGCCGTTACAAACTTGTTGAAGTCAGCGTCTCAAGAGTTTTGTTTCTTTTAATGTGGTGATTTTTATTATTTTGTCCCCTTAGTTATATTTAAAATGACAGATGTCTAATTTTAAGGTGAAAATACAAAAACATACAAAAACTTGGATTACAAAAAGGATTTAAAGAACCTCCTACATGTTGTTTTTGTGTATTTTGTTGAATGCTTCTTAATAAAATGAAGAAAATACAAATAAAAGCAAACATGCTCATGTTTTCCTCAGGTTTTGCAGCCAAGCTGTGCCACACTGACCTCTTTTTTGATTTTCAGAGTAAAAGCATTCCTCCAGACGATGGCCAGTTTCTTGCCCAAGCGGCGAGTATAAAAGCCTCAACCACGACCAGCGTTTGGCTTGTGGCTGATCTGTATCTCCCAGCCTGCAGTAAACACATGGTCGCCATGAAAGTACAGCTGTAACACACACACACACACACACACACACACACACACACACACACACACACACCACAAAACCACTGTGCAGTGCTCATATAGTATGTCAATGAAGGTGATAAAAAGCATTTCAGTTGCCTCTTTCATTGAGTCACGCTCAAAAATTAATAGCTAATTAATTAAACTGTTTCAGATTAAACTTTTACAGCCTCTGTTAATTAGTCTATTCAAGTTATCAAATCACACTTATAAAAGACTGGAATATGAAGTTTTTCACATATGAATGATAAAAACATTAAATGGAAACACAAAAATAAGAATACAGCAATAATACACACCTCAATAACAGAAACAATATGCCAAATATTACTGATAAAAATCAAGTGAAATATATTAGATAACGGTTAATAAAAGGTAGTGCGTGGTGTGGAACAGTATGGAAATAAGTCTCAGACTTTATCTCGTCATCCTTGACATATTTGTGGCTGTGTGTGATTTGAGGTCCTCCTTCTCGTATGCAGCACTGTAAGAGATTAGAACTGAAGTAGCTCAAATATCAGTTGACAAAAAGGTCTAAAAATATGTGGTTTCATTTTGAAAATATCATCAGACTCAGGTGACCTCGGCGAGGACTGCTACTGACTTGAAAACCAACATCAGAATCTTAAAATCTATCCTAAAACAACCACAAACCCATGAGAGGACTTAGGGTTCGTCTTTCAGTATCTGCCTCTGCGAGAATATAAGACTCCTTTACAATTCACCGAAAATAAAAGGCAGGTTTGGTGAGAGTTACACTATGGACTTCAAAATAAATTAAATATATATACCTATCAGGTCTGATACTTGAACACCAGTTCAGCGAAGGGGCACCCGTCCATCCTGGCAGCAGTGAATCAGATTACCAAACATACTGATTGACTGCAGCGGTTGCTAGTGAACCTACAGCCATCTCTCCTAAACAAAGTTATCTCTACTGAAGTTCATGAAGAGGTCAGCGGTCACATCTTCTCATCTAAGATCCCTCGTATACTGTACGACCCTGCGGGATCCCAATAAAGAAGCTTTCAAAGCATAAATTTCTGTCATAACAACAAACGTCGGAGGTACGCTGAAGTACAGGCGACTGGTGCTGCCGTGCACCAACTGTGGCTTCGCCGCAATAAATGGAAGCAATTATTCTCCACCAAGGCTTTTCAAACAATGAGACGCAAACTTGTTTTCTTGTGAAAAGTTCTTCTCGACCCACATGCAAACTGTCAAAGAATCAAGGTAGCGTGATTTGTTGTAAATTTATTCCACTTAGCTTTTGTTAATTATCACAAGTGTCATAACCATCAAAAGACAACAACAGACGACTTGGCACGCGCTAATGTTTGACACGTTTATCTTTATACCCTTTGTTCTGTCGCTCTTTCTTTCCTCCTTTGTTTATCACACATTATACCACACCTGCCTCAGATAATTATTCTTCCCTCTCACTTTTTAGCTTCGTCCTTGAATTTCTAAATGCAGACAGAACCTGTAAATTTGAAGATTTCTATTCTAAAGAGCCGCACGCTGCATCGACTCTGGGGGGGAATAAAAAGTCATTCCATTGTCATTAAGCTGCAGAGGATCTGTACCTGCAATCTTTACCATAAATTGTTTTGTTTTCTATAAATCCTTTTTTTGCAAGAGTGGGTGTACATTTCTTTATATGTTGTTTATTTAATTCAGAAATGAAACGCTTCATCTGAGACAGTCAATGCATGTGTTATGTGTTTTCAAAAAGAATGGGAAAGTTTAGTCTTGAGTGTAAGTGTATGACTGCAACACAAAAAACACTTGTATAAGTGTAGAGTGACTTATATATATTTTTTATAAATATAGAGTTTTATCAGGTTATATCTACATAAATACTGTTTTTCAACAACAAAACCAAATCTTCTGGAGGTGCAAAACGTCTCCATCACAAGAATTTGGTTGCGATTGAAAAGCTTTTGAAACAGCTTTTGTATCACTAAAAACCTCGTAACTCTTTCATGATTTGACTTCAGGGTTAAGAAAACTGTGCAACTCCTACAATTTTAAATATTTCTCAAAAAATATTGGATAAACTCAAAAATACATCATCAAATAAGAAAAAAAAAACAGGTGTGTTTTTTCTCCGTCTCTGACTTTTGGTGATATGAGGTAATCACTCGGCCCACGTTATATAACATTAATTTAGTTTAGATTAGTACTTTTTGAATAAACACAACTGAACTGTAAAACAGATTCTAAATATTGGTGTAATTCAACAAAGAGAGAAAGGGAGCAGCTGCGGCTGACCACTTGAGCTTTCCGAATGGGAAAAAACAGGATTTCCATCCAGAAACAGTGACAGAGTTAATCAGTCCGGATTGACGTGTTAGCAGTGATTACATTGTGCCTGGATTTGCTCCTCACCACCAAACCACCAGAGCTTCCACTGCAGCGGGGGTTTAAGTTCCCAGTTCCTGTTATTTCCACCAGATCCTGGAATATAACCTAAAATCTCATTTACTCTACATATAAAGAGACATAATCTCACATCACAGAACCCAGAGACTGATACAGAATTTAGCAGGTAATAGTGCATAAACCTGCAGCTACAGTGAAGTATTGACAAATAATTATTGCTGTTTGTTTTATCTGAAGTATCAGATGAGTGGGTTTACTGCATCACGACAACTCACGTTGTTTCTCAGTCACATACAAGTACTACAAGACATTAGAAATAAATCAGACTCACTTCACGTAGTTAACTCCAACCATCTGCAGAGGTAGAAAGATACTTGCTAAGTGCTGCACTTTACCTAAGTATATCCATTTTATTCTACTTTATATTTCAACTCCAGTAGGAATGATTGTACTTTTTACTACTTTACTAGTTTTCAGATTCTAGATACAAACATGTATCATACAATCAACAAATGCAACATGATGCATTTGTTAAATTACCCAACAGCATATAAAGTAGCTAAAATTAGCTCCACCTCGAACAGCTGCATTAAAATGCCGCTCATGCAACAATATAATATATATAAAAATAAAACACTCTGAATAGGTCCATACTTTTACCGGTTCTTGTTGTATATTTTGATGACAATAATTGTGTACTTTTACTGAAATACATTTTTGCATGCAGGACTTTTTGCACTGTGGTATTACTGTTTTGAAATAAGTAAAGGATCAGCGTACTTCTCTGCTGCTGCCCATCTGTGACAAATCTAGTTAAAGTAAGTGCGAGAATTATTTACAAGTATTTCTTGACCTGTGCTTGTTACCCGTGGAAATACAAAACCTACCAGTGATTTAGCGGCAGTGTGGGTTAATCTGAATCTCCCGAGGGAGTCAACATCACAGAGCTGCACATAAACATTTTAGAGATTGGCCTTTCACCTATCAGGCACTAAAAAAAAAAAAAGAAAAGAGTCTGGTGGGGTGACGTGTCCAAAACCATTACAGATCACATGCAATTTCTTCTAGACGTTCGGACAGGTAAATTGTGTGTGTGCGTAACACATTCTCTTGCAGAAAGTCACATTGTCGATCCCCTTGAACCCAAAATCTCCTCAAAGTAACACAGGTCTCTTCTGATTTACCCACAGCTACGTATCTAAAGTGAAATGCACATGAAATATGCCTGCATGCAAACACACACACACACCTACACCTACAAACACACTCGCGGTCTGTCTGAGAGCCAGTCTCCGGCTGACAACATCAGTGCAACCTGATCTGGCTTAATAAAGGCCCTTACCTGCATTTACTGCTCCGTTAAAACGCCCTCTTGTTGTTCTACCAATTCACCACACTATAATTGCACTGAGGCTGCATATGGTCCTCATCTAGTGCCCAGCGCAAGATAAAAGCCAACAGGCTGCGAGTGTACAACGCAGGGGAGAAGTGTGTGTGTGTGTGTTCATATACTTGACTCTTGTGTGTGTGCTTGTGTGTATGTATGTAAGCATTTTAGGGCAAATTGGACTCAACATAACTCAGGGGATAGTTAGGAAAACTGCATGATGTCACCGTTATTACACTGTAAATGCAGTTGATTTGGCTTTGAGGATTTCTGCATGCGGCAGCCCCAGACATGTGCGCCGGGGCTGCTTCACAGATCCCACCTCCACATCCAGGCTTTGAACTTTTTAGTGAGAATCAAAGCGGAGTATTAACACATCAGGCCAAATAAGTCCCCTAACTTAGTCACGTATTGTGTGTGTTTTATTATTTCCCAGGAACATTTGGGGCAGTTTTACGAGTTAAGAAAACACAACAGAGTAACTAAATTAAACATCCTCCAGTGGTTTGTAAAGGACAGTGAGGTCACTTGTGGTTTTGGCTTACAAACCCTTTATTTTTATTTTCTAAATGATGAACTTAAGGTGATATCTTTGGCCAGAAACTAAATAAACAGCTCAATAACTGGATTAAGACTGACAGGAGATTGGCTGGCGGACAACCTCACAGTGCTATCTTCGTGCTAATGCCAGTGCTTTCGCCTGCTCTGCCCAGTCAGGTTTATGAAAGTCAGCCGGATTAGAGCCCAGCTGGGGCTCAGTAAACCAACACTCGGCCCTCGGACTCACACCACCATACATGACTTCCCAAACAAATCTCGACGTCCACCCCGCCCTCCTTTATTTTGGGCTCCTCCGTCGTTCTCCCCTCGCTGTTTTTCCTCTTCGCAGGCGTCGCTAACACGGCGTCGCACTGCAACTCACACAAGACTCTCCAAACACGACACCCACACACACACGCTCTGCTCCAAATTAAAATACCAAGGCTTATTGAGCAATACTCTTCTAATGGTTTCATCCACCAATGGTTTTATCTTTGCACACATAAACACACATGCAGCCTCTCAGCTCCGACCAAAAGGAGCTGCTCTCCTCTCTTCTTACGTAAGCTGGCAGAAAATCTCCTAAATCCCTCTCTTTTGCCGTTGTTGTGTTGCGTCTCGGCTGGTGCGCGCTCTCGAAGAGCATCTGAGACCAGGGCAATTAGAACCTGAGCAGGGCCTTTGGGCATCAGACCATTTAGCATAGAGGCTAATAAGGCTGGCTATCGGAAAAACACAGACCTATTGGCACTGCTGCACTGTTCGGTATTGAAGGTGATTTGACGGCACTGAATCGTATCGAAGAGCTTCAAGATGTTTGATTCTCCCAGTGAGAGCTCACATTTGGATAGTTTTTCTGGGGTCAATGTGAGGAATTCCATCTCCTAAAACATGCAACACTCATCTGCACCCGTTCAACTTTACTCTTTAATATATTGAAAACAGTGTTGTGACAATGTTTTGAGCCAAAATTGTCTCTTTGTCGTGTACAGAGGAATTTTTAGAAGAGACAGCAACAGAACCAGCTGTAGAAATAAACGCTCTGCACTGCCATGTAATAAACTTGGACATTAATATTAAATTTACAGAGAGGAAAATTAATTTTGGTACAGACTCAAATTTGTAACACCAAGATGGGTGTGCATATTGAAAAAATGCCAATAAAACCCAGACTGCTGCCACATAGCTATTTTCTGATTTTTAAACTTTAAATATGAAAACAAAGTCAGTGCCTTTACAACCAGAATCTTCTCACTTTTTGGGAATGTTTACTTATAGACAAAAAGGGTAATAAAATTTTTTTTTTTAAAAATACATCACTGAATTTCCAACACTTTGACAGGTGCGTAGGTACACAAACTTGTCAGATGACCAGAGGGAAACAGTTAGAGGAAAGTGTTTAGTGTTTTTACGCATTAGTGCGTTACAAGAGATCCAGAGACAATGTGTGTGTGCAAGAGACAATGAGAGGAAAGGTCATAAAGAAAGCAGGAGAGGGAGAGAAGGGGTGAACAAGGCAGGAGAAAAGCAAGAAAGAGAGAAAGAAAGAGCAATGGAAGGTTGCTGCTAATTCTTCCATATCTAAGCCTCTTTGCAGAAACTCCCTTTGTCTTCCAAGTCCCAGTCATTAGAGCCTAATCCTATCAACCAGGGGCTAATCTGAGGGCAGAGGGTTCAGCCCCCTCAGCTACACAGGCCAACACACACACACACACACACACACACACACACACACACACACACAAACAGGTGTAAAATGTAAAAGACTCGTAAACTCTCTGAGATTTACACATTCATGCACTTGCACGTGTGCACACAAGGAAATGTACAGATGTTTGACCGTTCACACACACACACACACACACACACACACACACACACACACACACACACACACACACACACACACACACACACACACACACACACACACACACACACTTGCCGACAAAAGGCACACAAAGATAACGAGAAGCACATTTTTTATTAAACTAATTGAATCTGAACTATTATAGTATTACACTAAATCAATAATTTCACTCCAAGCCCAAACTTTTTAGGCTTTGTGATGATCTACTTTATGGCTGACTACATGCCGTGTGTGTGTGTGTGTGTGTGTGTGTGTGTGTGTGTGTGTGTGTGATGGGAGGTGGGGGGCATCATCAGCTTCCCACACATTCCAGCAGAGCCTCTCCCCCTGCCATCATCATTCTCCTCTTTATTTCAGCACTGACTATGCCCAAGATTAGTTATTGATCAGTGAGGATATAAATTATTCTAAAGTGAAAGCCCAACAACACAGTCATTATAGATCGACTATTGACCAGCTCCGATATATCATTCCATTTCCACTGCACTGCACCCCTGCCACCGGCCGGAGAAATGCTCAAATAATGAGATGGGGGATTTTTATGACTCGGGCACACTCTGCTTGACCTTTCGGGGGGGAAGGTAGATGGATGATATCAGCATCGGGTTCTCAAATGCGATGCCATTTGGAGAGTTTGGCCAGAATGACCTGGTAAATTAGGACAGAGACAGATTTCGATGGAGATGAAGAGCCTGAGCATGAGAGGTTGTCGGAAGTTACCTCTCAGTTTCAAGTCAGAGATCAAATATGAATGAGTTTGTTACTAAATGAATGATTAGCATTGTGGAAACGGCTTTGGCTTTGTCTTGCAAAATAAATGACAGCAGAAATTTTTAACAAGACTGTCATTGATTGACAAAGCAAGCGTTAACTAATCTTATGAAAAGGTATTAGATGATGAATTATAGGTGATATTTTAAACGTAACCTATATAGTAGCTTAGCAACAACGATGTAAGGGCAATAGGTTCATATTTGGGGGCAACTAATGATTATTTGATGACTATTGATTAATCTGTTGATTATTTTTTTAACTCAATTTCTTAAAATAGTGAAGAATGGTCATCACAATTTTGCAGAGCCCCTAATTACGTTTTCAAATTGCTTGTTAAATTGAATTAGTCCAAAGCCCAAAGATATTCATTTTACAGTGATGAAGCAGTGAATGCGAACATTTGAGAAGCTGGAATTATTGGTTGGTACATGATAAATGATTTACATGATACATTTTCTCTTGATCAAATATTCAATTAATCGGCTGTTTGATCACTGCACCCGCAGAGGTTTATATGAGTCATTCAAATAATAAACTGCTAACTAACTGAATGTGTCGTCTGGAGGTCCACGGCCTCCCGTGTTAAAGTGCGACATTTTGTTGATCCACCTCGGCCTTCTCCCTCTGCGGACTTTGTCGCCCTATAACAACGTCACCTGACTTCCTCCTTTGCTCCCAACAGACAAGAGTCACAACTACTGCAGCCGCTGGAGGGCTTTGTCACTTCAATGTAAACATATATTGTTTTGAGACACTTTCTCAAGCGGCTGTTGCTGTCGTTTTTCCTGGGAGGACAGTCTCTCGGTAAGTTACGCTCTTCTGTCATACAATAGTTTTGATATCGACTATCTGGGGGTCTAATGGGGCAGATGCATCATTACTTCCTGTATATCTGACTTAAAGCGATGTAAGCAGTTTGTGAGCCGTCTGTTGCCTCCCTGTTTAATCACAGTTTTGTTTTGTTGTTGCTTTGTGCGGAGTTGTGAGCAGGCGGAGAAGGAGCTGGTACAAATGGGGGGTTTTATCCACGAGGTGTCAGAGAGTTTAGCAAAGTGTAAAATACTTAAAGCATCGGGGCAACACAATCCCCTGCTGGTCACAGTATAAATCACCATATATTCTTATTGGCCTAAGCCCTTGTTATGAGTAAATACATCCACAGGCAAGGAAGGCTGGCAAGGTTCATGGGAGATTCATCCAGCAATAGCGGAGGGAAAGTCACTGTGTGTGTGTGTGTGTGTGTGTGTGTGTGTGTGTGTGTGTGTGTGCACCACATACCGCTTAGGAAGGCTAAGGAGAGGATAAGGAGATCAGCAGAGGGGGAATATCACGCCTCTTAAGCATGTATACACTTTCTAACTTTTACTTTTTTACCCAAAACCTAAATAAATCCCCACTCATCTAAGCATGATAGACTCCCCTCGCCCCGTTTAAATAATCAAACCTCCCTTATTTACAGACTTAATACCCTCAGCCGGACAAATTTCAAAGAAAACCAAATATATGTAACAACTGTGTCTTATTTCCAATCAGAGATGCTTGTTTACAACATTTCGTAGACTCACTGTGTTGGAAAAGCTCAGCGTATATTAACCAAAACCACACAACATCCAGTCATTTTCCATCCCGGGCCCAAATTATTTATTGCTTTCAGTTCCTTGTCTATTTAATGGATGAATTGGGTTAACGGACAGAAGAGGAGGAGGAGGAGGAGGAGGAGGAGGGGAGGGAAGTGAGGAAGGGAAGGAGAGGAGGAGGGGGGGGGGAGAAAAACAGTTTCATATTTCTGTAAGCCTCAAACTTTTGGCAAACAGAAGAAAAGAGAACTTGGCCCTAATTCCATCTCACGCTGGCGTTTGTGCATTCTAAGTTCTCGGGGGCTGCTCTGGCGGAGGGCCTGAGCCCGTAAATTGGATATTAGGGGGCGATATAAAGGAGCCTGTGTGTGCTCCCGTCCCGGGGAATTATTGCCTCCAATATCCCTGCGTATGCGTCTAGGGCTTCCGAAGCCAGGCCAGATAGATCCTCATCTCATAAGGGGGCCAAGACTATATCCATCGCTCCTTAACTTTTATGAAGCTCCCAAGCTCTACAATGGGATTTGCCAGGGTGTCTTTTCCCCTTATCCAAGCGAGGGGTGGGGGTGGGGGGTGGGGGGGTGTGACAATGCAGATATAGCTGCATTCTTCGGGCTCCAAAGCTCCGACCTCCTATTTGAATACAAGCATTCAAAATTGTAAAGTGGCATTCTTCTTTTTCTCTGTGAAGCCAGCTCCGTGGCGAGATTTCTCTCCGGTTAGAAATGCTTTTTCTCCTCTTTTCTTCCCGACTCTCACTCTTTTTCTCTGCCGACATGTCAATTTTTTTTTGGTCTCTGTATATTCTTTCGTACACGTTTTTCCTGTTGTTTACTCTCACGCCTTGTACAGCTCTTGATTGCCTCTCTCTTTCCATCTGTCTTTCTTAAGTCTTGTTCTCTCCTACGAAGGGCTTCAGCGACTGCCCCCCCCCACCCCCCTCTCCCGCCATGCCCTCGTGCCCCCGCTCCCACCTCCTTCTTCCCTTGGGTAATCCTAAGAAGGGGCAACACCATCAGAGGGTGTGAAATTAAATACATTACAGCATTGCGGATTAAAGTGTTTCATAGGCAGTTGCTCATCCACATCAAACTTTAGCTTTTTAAAGCCTAACATTTGATCTAGGTTAGAAACCGAGGCCAGAGGAAGGGATTGGGACACTTGTGGGCCCCAGAGAGCAGCGAGAGCCCTACTCACTGGAGGAGAGGACGGTGTGTCGAGGCAGACGGAGGGAAAGTGGCTCAGAACTTTTTCTGTTGCCGGTGCAGGAAAAATCTAAATGAAGGAAGTTGCAGTAAGAAGAGGAGTTGGACTAAAAATTTACAGCAGTTACTGGAAGTGCCAGCAAGCAGGAAAAATAAAGCAGTCATGTGTTCTTTTTCACAAGGCATTTACTGTATATGAGGATAGCGTAATCTGGGAATTAAAGTGCCTGCACACAGGGCTGTGTTCAACCAACGCAAACCCAGGTAATCATGCCTCTTTCAAAAGTAATAAATGTTAATGTGCCATTTCCCAGTTAATGAGAATTACTCACATCATCCATCACATCATCACAATCTGGGCCACACATGGCTGCCATCTTACACTGGGCCACTGCTGCACGCTGAAGATGGACGAAGTAGGACTTCAGATACGTCTGTACTCTTGAGTTGTGTTGTCCTCATGCTTTGCATGTATAGAAAGCAAAGTCACGGCTGCTCAAAGGCCAATAGTAGAGGGCTGTAGTTGTACAGTTTACAGTAGCTCACGTGCTCTCTCTTGTATTGAACTCTAAACTTGTATAAACCTGCCACGGTGTTGCTTTCACACTTAAATCAGCACTGATGATTTTGCTGTCCGGAGCACAGCTTCTGTCTGCTGTCTGGTGTGGGTACCTGACCAGATGGACGTCCGTGAAGTCCGCTCTGGTGATGAGGTCAGATGTGAAGGGAAGTCGGTCCAGCTGGGATCGGTCCTTTTCTCTCTCCCTCTCCTTATTCCTCTCTCATTCTAATGAGTCTCCGGGGACGCTGGCTCTCACTTAATCCACTCATCTATTTTGACTTCCTCCGCTTGAGAACAGTAACCTCAGAACTCCGGTAAAGGTCATGTTCTGTCAGCTTTGTTCAATGACATCTATTGATGCAGCTCCCATGTACAAAACCCTGAGTTTGGGTTACACGGCATCAATGAATCAGCGGAGAAAAGAGGCATTCCGCAGGGACAAGACTTCAACATCAAAGACGTCAAAATGGAAAGAAATTTGTCATTATATACGCATTAGAGGTAGTAATAAGCCGAGGAGTAAAAGGAAGAGGTAGAGTTATATATTTGTAAGTTTTTGTGTCTTTTTTGTATCTTGGTTTAGTCCAACTGAGAGCAGGGATCTTTTCTCAAGACAGACACGGCACAGAAACCAACAGCAGCTGTCTTAAAGACTTAACACAACAACTACTTAAAGATCTAACAGACACAACAGAAACATCTGTTGGTGTCTAGACATAGCAACTTATTAAGAAGGCCTGAGAGCCGGACAAGGTTGCAGCGCCTACACTCAGAATGAAAATAGCTGTATTTTTAGGTGCTTTATTACAGACGTTTTGGCAGCATTTCCAACTAGTGACACAGTACAGTATGAAAGGCTTCACTCCAGTATAAAAAAACAGTCCGTTTGTGAATAAATGTCCCACTTAAGAAAGCGTTAATTCTCATTTGTGAAAGTGCCAGTTCATTCCAAAACGACAAATTCAAAAATCAACACTGATGTTTGTTGTTTACTGCCAAAGTTGCCTGTTTGTTCCTACATAACAGCAGTTAATGGCGGTTAACTGAGGTTAAACGAGCTGACTCGCGCTAAAAAGACATTCAGACGGACTTTAGCTCCACCTGAAGAAATGCAGCCCTCTCATTCACCTGAATGGGGGCAGTCCTTCCTGATAACCCCAACCTTTAAAGACTCCTACAAATACCATCACAGACTTGATCTTTAAATCCACACTACACGTCTTTTTTCAGACACGCTCCATTTTTCGAGTCTTGTGTATGTAGCAATTATTACAGCAAGCTTTCTTCCGGGTGCCGATGATGGCGCCGCACTTGATTGACAGATCTGGTTAACTGCAAATCCTCTATTTAATGTTTGAGTCATCTTGCTGATTGTGCTACTGGGAAAAGAACCATCTAAGGTTTTGAATTATTGATTGAAGGATTTCAGGTCCCAACATTTTCTCCTATAGCGGGGTTTATAATGATGGAATGGGAAAAAAATCCTTCATGTGATCCTCCATCTTTCATAGGTTGAGAAAGGGAGTAAACATGCACCAAAAATGAAAGCAATCCAACAATATTTCCTACTTATCTGAGCATGAATGACCAAAATGACATACGCTAAGTTCCCAATGAAGCTAACCTGACAAATGTCTTTACATCTCCACCTCCTAGACGAAAGCTGGCTGGGCCTTTGTTTACGGGCCGACTGAAACATCTAGGTTGATGCTCCTGTCATCCCACATCCACTGTACGAACAAGCTTTCGCCAGCGACAAGTCAATCATCCTCAACCTCCTTCCCCCGGTAAACAAGCAGCGCTGAAAGAGCTGCCACGTGCTAACCAGCCGGCACGCCAGGACACTCACTGACAATAACACCAAAGGAAAAACAGATTAATAAAGAGAGAAAGGGGGGTAAAATAAAGATAAACACAAACAGAAAAGGAGAGCAGTTGGAGGTGGTTAGGGGGGTTAAGAACGCTGGCTGGCTGTGTCTCTTTGGTGAAATCTAAATGAGAGTGTATAATATGGGCCCTTCATAGGATTGATCCAGAACATTCCCCCCTTCACTGGGCTTTTCTTCCTGCTCAAATTGAGGGATTACCCCAGGAGGAAGTGCTTTGATTAGGCACAATAGGCATCTATCCTCTGTTGATTTGTGGGATTGAGGAGGCAAATCCCTGACAAAAAGCTGATACAGAGCGCGAGGGCCGCTGGATGATGGCTGGCTGAGGGGGGGGGGGGGTAGGATATTCCATAGAGAAACCGCCAGGGATGGCCTCTTCCAAAGATTTTTTGGCAAACGGTGAAAAAGGAAGAATCAAGGTTGGGTCGGAGGTCACGTGTGAGGGAGGGGGATGGGATGTCTTGTGAAGTTCACCGCAAAGGAAGATGAGAGAGTGAAAAAAGAAAATTAAATGGAGATGCAGACCCTGCTTCTGCGGGTTCTTGTGAGACTGTTCTCGAACTTTATCCAGATAGTGTTTTACAGTATTTCTGGGTAAACAATGAAAAGACGTCTGAGTAAACTAAAGGAGGCCGCCATCATGACAAACGTCAAGGTATGGCGGCTAAATCCAAAAATCACATTGACAGAGAAGATTTTTACATTTCTGCTGGAGACGACCGCTCACTTGTGTCTTCTTCTATGACTTTGACAGCTGTCAAAACTATCAGTAAGCACATTGAAAATCCTTTTCACTGACAGAAACCCACAGGTAAACACCTCTGACCTTTCATTTCCTCATCTTCTCTTTAACACAAGACACATAGCAGTATAACATAAGCAAAATAAGCTTAAAGCTAATTGTTTTCTGGGAGTAAAATTTAGGATACAGAATTTTCTGTTGGTTTCTGTTAGCCAAGGGTCATGAGATTCACTCTGTACACAAAATCAAGCACTGCAGTTGTGTGTGTTTTTCTAGTGTTAGGGTTAGTGGCAGTGAGGTAAACAAGAGGATCAGCCTCTTTTGCAAAACAGTTGCCTCAAGTCCTCCCATTGAAAGTCTCTAATCTGCTCTCTCTTTCACCCCTGTCTCTCTGGTTACTGTTGCAAGAGACCATGGACGTTCCCTCGGCCTGTCAGGAAAGCCCTGTTATCCCAAATGAATCTGGAGCTCCTTTAAACGCTGCTGTTATCCAGTTTCCGTGGGGACCTGGATCTACAAGGCACAGACAAACGTGGGCTGGGAGGGAGTGTTGGGCGGGGGATTTTTGTCAGATTTACACATATATACGATTTCAGGGTTTAAAACTAAGTTCCCCCTCCCCAAGGTCAGAGCTCAGGCAAAAGGGGGCCGTCGGTGTCGGCTCGAGCTGCCGGTGTGACGCCCAAAGGTGCAGTAGAGGCCACACGCAGCACTGAATGAGGGGGCACGGAGCATTGACAACGTGGGCGTGTTGTACCTGTTAGAGGCTAGAAGTGCAACTACGGCTACGGTGAGCTGAAAGGGGCAAAACTTCAAAAGGAGGAGGGGGGGGGGTTCTCATTTAAATTCTTCAGTCCAGTCCCTGGGATTTGGTTTAATGAGCTGAGAAGCAGGGGCAGACAGCTGACTCCTGACTGTGTGTGCATGCCCATGTGTCTATGTGTGCGTGCGTGCACAAGTTAGAGGAGTTTTCCCACCACTAAGTCCCTATGTGCACATATGCACGTTTGGTTTGCCAGACTACTGTGGCCATGCACTGACAAACACACACACACACACACACACACACACACACACACACACACACACACACACACACTTTCTCTTCTCTCTGAAGCCTCTCCAGCACTGGAGACTCACACACACAAGCAAGCACACACACACACACACTCACACTGTAAAGGTCCAGGGGTTTGCCAAACTGCAGCAGACTGGGTTTCTACTCAGAAGCCACAGCTCTCCCTCTCTCTGTCACTGCTGCCACTGAAACTGGTCAAAGCTGGCTGTTTTAGTGGCTCCAGAACTGTTGGCAGCCAGCGTTGGCAGCCTTGTATCTCCTTATTCTTTATTTCTCTTCATGCCTGCGTCTGTAAGTCAGCGTGTGTTTTATTCCCTCAAACAAGTGGCATCTAAAATATGGAACTGGAAGCCCTCACACAAACCCTGACTGGCTGACACTTTGAACGTCACGCTAACCCATCCTGTGCATTCACCTTGTGTCGTGACTCTGGCGTAAGTAACACAACATCGGCTGCCTTCAACCGCCACCTTTTCTTCTCCTGTTGTTCTGTTTTTCCATAGACGTCATCAGCCTAAAGGAAATGATGCTGGAGGCTCTCTGCTCTCTGGCAGAGAAGGCAGACCTGGAAAAATAAGTAAGACACAGGAGGGAAGCTTTTGGTTATGACGGTTGCTGTTTTGGCTGCTTGCTTACATCAATACATGAAATACAGTTAAAGCTCCAACCTTGCATATTTCATTACATCTGTGCAGGATATTGACATTGATATTGATTCCACTTACTCCCAATTTAAATATAATGGAAATAAACTGGAAATATATATTTGGAATCTGTCGAATATTGTTAAGTCCTTGCATAAAGCAGTAAACACAAATGAAGATACCCTTGTTTTTTTATTAAAAAAAGGCTTGTCTCTAGAAACTTCACTTTACCACAATAAGATTATAATCCTGCACAAACACTACAGTAATCTATGTGGATACTTGGTCTCAAGCCTGTGAAATGTTCAGGCTTGTTAGGGAGTGTGACAGAGAGGTCCAGCTCTGGCAGACAGAGCCGAATATGACACTAGTGTTAATCTCTAACCCTGCAGGGGAAGCAGGCATACAGAGGGATCCTATTACATCTTTCATTGGGCCCCAGCGGGCCCCATCCTGAACAGAGGGATTACTGGGGGCTCTCGCAGTCACTTAGCCATACACTGCCCCCAACCAAAAACCCACAATCCACCACTGACATCATCAAACGGGGACAGGGCGGAGGAATGTGTGTGTGTGTGTGTATGTGTGTCGGTGGGAAAGCAACATTGACACTGCAACACACTGATTTACAGGAGGTAAACAATTAGACGTCAAATTTTTGCCTCCGCGCTGCAAATAAAAGGGCTGTTGACCATTATTCGTTAATGAACGGCAATTGAGTGAAAGTAAACTTATCATCAGCAGATGTGATGGCGGGGGCCTGGATGGTGGCACGCCGCCCAGAAGTGGGCCGATGTGGGCGGAGGGGTGGCAGTGCTGAAAAAAGAAAAATAAATGGAGCAGGGAGAAAAAGAAACAAGTGAAAGAGTAGAATGAGAATGAGGGTGGGGATGCATTTGTATGGGAGTGTGTGCAAGAGAGAAAGGAGAGCGAGAAGACGACGAAAGAAAAGAGAGTTAGCTGTTGGCAGTAACAGCTGCTCCGGCCTCAATGCCGGAGTTTCAGAGTGAACTTGAAGCTTGTACTGTATGACAGCACGTATGAGTGCCGCCGTATGCGCCGCCGCTCATGTTCTGTCGTGTGCGAGATAGATAGCGTTGATAAAACGACAGCTTTATTGAGCGGCTCTGTTGTGCACCTGTCTTGCAGTATATATTTTTTTTCTGGCTTCATTCTCCTGGATTCCACTGTGATTACCCAGCAACGTGCCGCTCCGCCGTGACATCAGCCTGCAATTTACATCCAAATTAGAATCAGATGAATAAGAAATGGCTCTTTTCTTTTCTTGTCTTCTGGCCATCCCTCCGTCATTCTCTTCCTCTCTTCTTCTAGCCCTCCGTCCCCCCCCTTGTCCTCTCTGACCGTTTTGAGGCCAAGTTAGCACAAATGTGACATGACTTGCACTGAAAACTGGCTGGATGTCTCTATCAAAACAGCTCTCTGAAGTGGGCGAGTGCCTCAGTTTGGAAGAAGTTCTGGGGAGAAGAAAACTTTTATCTGACTCACATCGGAGTTCCTATGAGACCAATAAACTCAAGTACAATAACTATGCTGATTAAACTGAAAAATAAACTGCTCACACAAAACTGAGTCATACTGAAAAGAAAATAATCATTTGAGCTAAAGTTGAGGATGTGTCTGGGGTTTTATTTCCTTTTTTAAGCAGGTTTAGGATTGTTTTTTGACCAGTACGTCATGGACAATTTCAACTATCCTACCCCCTCTTGTGGCAAAATATTCACAAGGGGTTTAAAAATCAGATTTTTCCCCCAGTTAGCCCTCTTGAAGTATTGCTGGCCACGTTAAAATCACTGTAATGACATCTGCAACCACAGAAATATCATCTTCTGTGAAAGTAACCATTGATCAGCAGTTATTCTCCCTCTGTTGTTTTTACAGAGTAATCGGAGCAGCGTGACGGTCAGAAAATCAGCAGTTAGTCTGTCAAGAAGGATCTTCCAGCATGTAAAATCCCCAAACGTATGATAATTATCAGCTTGTGGCTACAGTGGAAAGTGTAATATGACTTTATAATTATTCAAGTACTTTCAGTGGTTCAAACACATCACTCAGCCTCTTGGCACTTCCTAATTTCTATCATTAAAGCTACAGCGTACATCTTTTGGGCATCCTTCGCCCTCCTCTTTTGGTCAAAGACCCACACAAAACGTTGTCACTCATCTCGGCTGTCTACCTCGAGGCAACAATCGTAATGAAGAAGCTCGTGCACAAAGCAAGTGGTGAACAAAAATAAACAAACCACGTCTTTTTGTACAAATCAGGCCCGCTGCTACTCTTTAGCTTTGCAGTCTCCTTTTTGCAGTCTGCCCTTCAACTTTGCTGCTTGCATCAACATAACCTTACACACTGCTGGCCACACCATATCTTCACCAACTCCTGAGGGAATTATATGGCTCTTTAGCAGCTAAATGGTCCACTATGTTCACCAGCTAGCTAACTGTGCCAGTCTGGCATTTGATGGTGGCAAAGAGGCGTACAACGGGTTTATGAGAGCTTTTTTTTACGAAAACAGCTGTGTGCTGCATCTGGAAATGACACTGATAAGATCGGTGAGACAGCCAAAATAGTAAAGTTGTGTAATGTAAAAAAAACAACAAAACAATCAGCTAAAAGTTGCTAAAAAAAAAGCTCCGTATAGCTGAAGGAAACTACAGAGATGGGTGATTATTCTCTGTGGGTTTGTCACCACAGGCGACGTCTTTCATATCTCTTTTAGTTGTTTCAACAATTGTTAATATAAAACTTTGCTTGGAGCAAAGTTTAATAGAACACATTTGTCATATTGACAGAGAAATCTCCACTGAAACTACCAATGCCGTATTGTGAGTGGACTGTAACACTTATTGAGGCCGTCTACAGACATCAGCAGATGATATCTCTCCTCTGTCAAAGGTTTTTGATGGGTTGAGTCACCACTTTTTCATACCCATTCCTGTTTGACTGTCAGTATAAGTACAGTCAGACTGCCAGGGTCAGCTTTACACTGGCCCCAATAATACAGATGCCAAAATACAACCAGCTGTGGCAAAGACATGGCAGGTGATGACGACTTTACTTTCCACAAGTACAAATGTCACAGTCGTGTCAGCTGTTTTATATACACAGTGTACTATACAGTACGTATGGGAGCTGACTAGTGGGGTTAGCTGCCATGATGATGACTTGTTAAAGTCCGACCCACGAAGGGTGTAAACCTTTTCTGTCAAGCCGTCAGAGTCCACATGGTCTATATTCCAGTTGCAGCCCATGTACAAGACACCACATAATCCAGAGCCCCTTTGTGGGTGGAAGAGGTGTTGTACAGCAACAGCAGACTGAGGCTTTAAACCTCAAGCATCTATCTACCAAGTTGCTGCTGCAGCTTCTTTTTGGATGCAGCTCCTCGTCTTCACTCAGACTCCACATCAACATGTTTGCTCTC